>NW_027413408.1:0-54828 GCF_048544455.1 Silene latifolia | reverse complement strand
CTCAAAGTTTGAGCACCAAAGGAAGACATTTGGGGTGCTGTGCTACAAACCAAAGATTCGTTGAAACTCCGATTATCGTGAAAATGTGTTAAAGCTCGTTATTTGAGGTCAAATCGAATGTATTGATTCCCCTAAATGAGCTCGGACGCGTGATTGAAAAACAGGAGAAAAAGAAACAGAAGTTCGGTACGACCATCCGAACGGGCCGAAATTGAAGTGTATAATACGCGGTTTTTAGGGATTCCTGTCCCGAACAAAATTCCCGAAATAACATAGAAAGTTCCTCGGTCATTAAAAGCGGCGACGCAAAGTTTGAGCACCAATGGAAGACATTTGGGGGTGCCGGTGTGCCCAAACTAGCATTCACTGAAACTCCGGTTTATCGTGAAAAATGTGTTAAAGCTCATTATTTGAGGCTGAAATCGAACAGGTTGATTCTTGAAATCGAACAGGTTGATTCCTGAAATGAGCTCGGAAGCGTGATTTAAAAACAGGGTGAAAAAGAAACAGGGTCCGATCGACCTTCCGAACGGGCCGAAATTGAAGTGTATAATACACGGTTTTGGATTCCGGTCCCGAACAAATTTCTCCGGAAATCACATTGAAAGTTCCTCCGGTCAGATAAAGCGGCCACGCAAAGTTTGAGCACCAATGGAAGATATTTGGGGTGCTTGGTGTGCCACAAACCAAAGATTCGCCGAAACTCTGATTATCGTGAAAATGTGTTAAAGCTCGTTATTTGAGGTGAAATCGAATGATTGATTCCCGAAATGAGCTCGACGCGTGATTGAAAAACAGGGAGAAAAAGAAACAGAGTCCGGTACGACCATCCGAACGGCCGAAATTGAAGTGTATAATACGCGTTTTTCGGATTCCGGTCCCGGAACAAAATTCCCGAAATCACATAGAAAGTTCCGCTGGTCGATTAAAGCGCCACGCAAAGTTTGAGCACCAACGGAAGATATTTGTGGGTGCCGTGTGCCCAAACCAAAGATTCGCCAAACTCGGATTATCGTGAAAAATGTGATAAAGCTCGTTATTTGAGGTTGAAATCGAACAGGTTGATTCCTGAAATCGAACAGGTTGATTCCTGAAATGAGCTCGGACGCGTGATTGAAAAACAGGGTGAAAAAGAAACAGGGTCCGATACGACCTTCCGAACGGCTGAAATTGAAGTGTATAATACACGGTTTTTCGGGATTCCGGGGTCCCGGAACAAAATACTCCGGAAATCACATAGAAAGTTCCTCGAGTCAGATAAAGCGGCCACTCAAAGTTTGAGCACCAACGGAAGACAGTTGGGGGTGCCGGTGTGCCACAAACCAGCATTCGCCGAAACTCGGATTATCGTGAAAAATGTGATAAAGCTCGTTATTTGAGGTTGAAATCGAACAGGTTGATTCCTGAAATGAGCTCGGACGCGTGATTGAAAAACAGGGTAAAAAAGAAACAGGGTCCGATACGACCTTCCGAACGGCTGAAATTGAAGTGTATAATACACGGATTTTCGGGATTCCGGGGTCCTGGAACAAAATTCTCCGGAAATCACATTGAAAGTTCCTCGGGTCAGATAAAGCGGCCACGCAAAGTTTGAGCACCAATGGAAGACATTTGGGGGTGCCGGTGTGCCACAAACCAAAGATTCGCCAAACTCGGATTATCGTGAAAAATGTGATAAAGCTCGTTATTTGAGGTTGAAATCGAACAGGTTGATTCCTGAAATCGAACAGGTTGATTACTGAAATGAGCTTGGACGCGTGATTGAAAAACAGGGTGAAAAAGAAACAGGGTCCGATACGACTTTCCGAACGGGCCAAAATTGAAGTGTATAATACACTTTTTCGAGATTCCGGTTCCTAACAAAATTCTCCGTAAATCACATAGAAAGTTTCTCGGTCGATAAAGCGGTCACTCAAAGTTTGAGCACCAACGGAAGACATTTGGGGGTGCCGGTGTGCCACAAACCAAAGATTCGAAACTCCTTTATCGTGAAAAATGTGTTAAAGCTCATTATTTGAGGCCGAAATCGAACAGTTGATTCCTGAAATCGAACAGTTGATTCCCCGAAATGAGCTCGGAAGCGTGATTTAAAAACAGGTGAAAAAGAAACAGGTCCGATACGACCTTCCAAACTACCGAAATTGAAGTGTATAATACACGGTTTTGGATTCCGGTCCCTGAACTAATTTCTCCGGAAATCACATTGAAAGTTCCTGTCGATAAAGCGTACCACGCAAAGTTTGAGCACCAATGGAAGACATTTGGGGTGCCGTGTGTGCCACAAACCAAAGATTCACTAAAACTCCTGATTATCGTGAAAATGTGTTAAAGCTCGTTATTTGAGGCCAAATCGAATGTTGATTCCCGAAATGAGCTCGACGCGTGATTGAAAAAAAAACAAAGGAGAAAAAGAAACAGAGTCCGGTACGACCATCCGAACGGCCGAAATTGAAGTGTTTAATACGCGGTTTTTCGGATTCCGGTCCCGAACAAAATTCCCCTAAATCACATAGAAAGTTCCTCGGGTCAATTAAAGCGGCCACGCAAAGTTTGAGCACCAACGGAAGATATTTGTGGGTGCCGGTGTGCCCAAACCAAAGATTCGCCGAAACTCGGATTATCGTGAAAATGTGATAAAGCTCGTTATTTGAGGTTGAAATCGAACAAAGTTGATTCCCGAAATCGAATGTGTTGATTCCTGAAATGAGCTCGGACGAGTGATTGAAAAACAGAGAGAAAAAGAAACAGGGTCCGGTACGACCTTCCGAACGGCTAAAATTGAAGTGTATATAATACACGGTTTTTCTGGATTCCGGTCCCGAACAAAATTCTCCTAAATAACATAGAAAGTTCCTCGGGTTAGTTAAAGCGGCGACGCAAAGTTTGAGCACCAACGGAAGACATTTGGGGGTGCGGGTGTGCCCAAACTAGCATTCGAAACTCTATTTATCGTGAAAATGTGTTAAAGCTCATTATTTGAGGTCGAAATCGAACAGTTGATTCCTGAAATCGAACAGTTGATTCCTGAAATGAGCTCGAAGCGTGATTTAAAAACAGGGTGAAAAAGAAACAGGGTCCGATACGACCTTCCGAACGGCTGAAATTGAAGTGTATAATACACGGTTTTTCGGGAATACGGGGTCCCGGAACAAAATTCTCCGGAAATAACATAGAAAGTTCCTCGGGTCAGTTAAAGCGGCGACGCAAAGTTTGAGCACCAACGGAAGACATTTGGGGGTGCCGGTGTGCCCAAACTAGCATTCACGAAACTCGTTTATCGTGAAAAATGTGTTAAAACTCATTATTTGAGGCTGAAATCGAACAGGTTGATTCCTGAAATCGAACAAGTTGATTCCTGAAATGAGCTCGGAAGCGTGATTTAAAAACAGGGTGAAAAAGAAACAGGGTCCGATACGACCTTCCGAACGGTTTGAAATTGAAGTGTATAATACACTTTCGGATTCCGGGTCCCGAACAAATTTCTCTCGGAAATCACATTGAAAGTTCTTCGGGTCGGAAAAAGCGCCACGCAAAGTTTGAGCACCAATGGAAGACATTTGGGGGTGCTTGTGTGCCTGAAACCAAAGATTCGCCGAAACTCGGATTATCGTGAAAAATGTGTTAAAGCTCGTTATTTGAGGCTGAAATCGAATGATTGATTCCCGAAATGAGCTCGGACGCGTGATTGAAAAAACAGGAGAAAAAGAAACAGAGTCTCGGTACGACCATCCGAACGGTGAAATTGAAGTGTATAATACGCGTTTTTCGGATTCCGGTCCCGAACAAAATTCCCTGGAAATCACATAGAAAGTTCCTCGGTCGCTTAAAGCGGCCACGCAAAGTTTGAGCACCAACGGAAGATATTTGTGGGTGCCGGTGTGCCCAAACTAGCATTCGCCGAAACTCGGATTATCGTGAAAAATGTGATAAAGCTCGTTATTTGAGGTTGAAATCGAACAGGTTGATTCCTGAAATCGAACAGGTTGATTCCTGAAATGAGCTCGGACGCGTGATTGAAAAACAGGGTGAAAAAGAAACAGGGTCCGATACGACCTTCCGAACGGCTGAAATTGAAGTGTATAATACACGGTTTTTCGGAATTCCGGGGCTCCGGAACAAAATTCTCCGGAAATCACATTGAAAGTTACTCGGGTCAGATAAAGCGGCCACGCAAAGTTTGAGCACCAACGGAAGACATTTGGGGGTGCCGGTGTGCCACAAACCAAAGATTCGCAAACTCGGATTATCGTGAAAAATGTGTTAAAGCTCGTTATTTGACGCCGAAATCAAACAGATTGATTTAAAAATGAGCTCGGACGCGTGATTGAAAAACAGGAGAAAAAGAAACAGAGTCCTGTTTACCTTCCGAACGGCTGAAATTGAAGTGTATAATAAACGGTTTTTCGGGATTCGGTCCCGAACAAAATTCTCCGAAAATAACATAGAAAGTTCCTCGGGTCGATTAAAGCGGCCACGCAAAGTTTGAGCACTAACGGAAGACATTTGGGGGTGCCTGTGCCCAAACCAAAGATTCGTCGAAACTCGGATTATCGTGAAAAATGTGTTAAAGCTCATTATTTGAGGCTGAAATCGAACAGGTTGATTCCTGAAATGAGCTCGGACGCGTGATTGAAAAACAGGGTGAAAAAGAAACAGGGTCCGATACGACCTTCCGAACGGCTGAAATTGAAGTGTATAATAAACGGTTTTTCGGGATTCCGGGGTCCTGGAACAAAATTCTCCGGAAATTATATAGAAAGTTCCTCGGGTCAGTTAAAGCGGCCACGCAAAGTTTGAGCACCAACGGAAGACATTTGGGGGTGCCGGTGTGCCAAACCAGCATTCGTCGAAACTCGGATTATCGTGAAAAATGTGTTAAAGCTCATTATTTGAGGCTGAAATCGAACAGTTGATTCCCAAATCGAACACCTTGATTCTTGAAATGAGCTCGGACGTGTGATTGAAAAACAGGGAGAAAAAGAAACAGGGTCCGGTACGACCTTCCGAACGGCTGAAATTGAAGTGTATAATACACGGTTTTTGGGGATTCCGGGGTCCCGGAACAAAGTACTTCGGAAATCACATAGAAATTTCCTCGGGTTAGATAAAGCGGCCACGCAAAGTTTGAGCACCAACGGAAGACATTTGGGGGTGCGGGTGTGCCCAAACTAGCATTCGCCGAAACTCGGTTTATCGTGAAAAATGTGTTAAAGCTCATTATTTGAGGCCGAATCGAACAAAGTTGATTCCCCGAAATCGAACAAAGTTGATTCCCGAAATGAGCTCGGAAGCGTGATTTAAAAACAGGTGAAAAAGAAACGGGTCCGATACGACCTTCCGAACGGTGAAATTGAAGTGTATAATACACGGTTTTTCGGGAATACGGGTCCGGAACAAAATTCTCGGAAATAACATAGAAAGTTCCTCGGGTCGATTAAAGCGGCGACGCAAAGTTTGAGCACCAACGGAAGACATTTGGGGTGCCGGTGTGCCCAAACTAGCATTCACTAAACTCCTTTATCGTGAAAAATGTGTTAAAGCTCATTATTTGAGGTCAAATCGAACAAAGTTGATTCCTAAATCGAACAAGTTGATTCCCGAAATGAGCTCGGAAGCGTGATTTAAAAACAAAGGTGAAAAAGAAACAGGTCCGATACGACCTTCCGAACGGCTTGAAATTGAAGTGTATAATACACGGTTTTCGGGATTCCGGGGTCCCGGAACAAATTTCTCCGGAAATCACATTGAAAGTTCTTCGGGTCAGAAAAAGCGGCCACGCAAAGTTTGAGCACCAATGGAAGACATTTGGGGGTGCCGGTGTGCCACAAACCAGCATTCGCCGAAACTCGGATTATCGTGAAAAATGTGTTAAAGCTCGTTATTTGAGGTCAAATCGAATGATTGATTCCTCGAAATGAGCTCGGACGCGTGATTGAAAAACAGGAGAAAAAGAAACAGAGTTCGGTACGACCATCCGAACGGGCTGAAATTGAAGTGTATAATACGCGGTTTTTCGGGGATTCCGGTCCTTAACAAAATTCCCTAAATCACATAGAAAGTTCCTCGGGTCAGTTAAAGCGGCCACGCAAAGTTTGAGCACCAACGGAAGATATTTGTGGGTGCCGGTGTGCCCAAACTAGCATTCGCCGAAACTCGGATTATCGTGAAAAATGTGATAAAGCTCGTTATTTGAGGTTGAAATCGAACAAAGTTGATTCCCGAAATCGAACAGTTGATTCCGAAATGAGCTCGGACGCGTGATTGAAAAACAGGGTGAAAAAGAAACAGGGTCCGATACGACCTTCCGAACGGCTGAAATTGAAGTGTATAATACACGGTTTTTCGACCGGGCTCCTAACAAAATTCTCCGGAAATCACATTGAAAGTTACTCGGGTCAGATAAAGCGGCCACGCAAAGTTTGAGCACCAACGGAAGACATTTGGGGGTGCCGGTGTGCCTGACAAACCAAAGATTCGCAAAACTCGGATTATCGTGAAAAATGTGTTAAAGCTCGTTATTTGACGCTGAAATCAAGCAGATTGATTTCTGAAATGAGCTCGGACGCGTGATTGAAAAACAGGGAGAAAAAGAAACAGAGTCCGGTACGACCTTCCGAACGGCTGAAATTGAAGTGTATAATAAACGGTTTTTCGGGATTCCGGGGTCCCGGAACAAAATTCTCCGAAAATAACATAGAAAGTTCCTCGGGTCAGTTAAAGCGGCCACGCAAAGTTTGAGCACTAACGGAAGACATTTGGGGGTGCCGGTGTGCCCAAACCAGCATTCGTCGAAACTCGGATTATCGTGAAAAATGTGTTAAAGCTCATTATTTGAGGCTGAAATCGAACAGGTTGATTCCTGAAATGAGCTCGGACGCGTGATTGAAAAACAGGGTGAAAAAGAAACAGGGTCCGATACGACCTTCCGAACGGCTGAAATTGAAGTGTATAATAAACGGTTTTTCGGGATTCCGGGGTCCTGGAACAAAATTCTCCGGAAATTATATAGAAAGTTCCTCGGCTTAAAGCGGCCACGCAAAGTTTGAGCACCAACGGAAGACATTTGGGGTGCCGGTGTGCCAAACCAAGATTCGTCGAAACTCGGATTATCGTGAAAATGTGTTAAAGCTCATTATTTGAGGTCAAATCGAACAAAGTTGATTCCCGAAATCGAACACCTTGATTCTTGAAATGAGCTCGGACGTGTGATTGAAAAACAGGAGAAAAAGAAACAGGGTCCGGTACGACCTTCCGAACCGCTGAAATTGAAGTGTATAATACAACGGTTTTTCGGGATTCCGGGTCCCTTTAACAAAATACTCCGGAAATCACATAGAAAGTTTCTCGGGTCAGATAAAGTGGCCACGCAAAGTTTGAGCACCAACGGAAGACATTTGGTGGTGCCGGTGTGCCACAAACCAGCATTCGCAGAAACTCGGATTATCGTGAAAAATGTGATAAAGTTCGTTATTTGAGGTTGAAATTGAACAGGTTGATTCCTGAAATCGAACAGGTTGATTCCTGAAATGAGCTCGGACGCGTGATTGAAAAACAGGGTGAAAAAGAAACAGGGTCCGATACAATCTTCCGAACGGCTGAAATTGAAGTGTATAATACACGGTTTTTCGGGATTCCAGGGTCCCGGAACAAAATTCTCCGGAAATCACATAGAAAGTTCCTCGGGTCAGATAAAGCGGTCACGCAAAGTTTGAGCACCAACGGAAGACATTTGGGGATGCCGGTGTGCCCTACAAACCAAAGATTCGCGAAACTCCTGATTATCGTGAAAATGTGTTAAAACTCGTTATTTGAGGTCAAAATCGAATGATTGATTCCTGAAATGAGCTCGGACGCGTGATTGAAAAACAGGAGAAAAACAAACAGTCCTGACGACCTTCCGAACGGCTCAAATTGAAGTGTATAATACACGGTTTTTCGGGATTCCGGAACAAAATTCTCCGGAAATCACATAGAAAGTTCCTCGGGTCAGTTAAAGCGAACACGCAAATTTTGAGCACCAACGGAAGACATTTGGGGGTGTCGGTGTGCCCAAACCAGCATTCGCCGAAACTCGGATTATCTTGAAAAATGTGTTAAAGCTCATTATTTGAGGTCAAATCGAACAAAGTTGATTCCCTGAAATCGAACAGGTTGATTCCTGAAATGAGCTCGGACGCGTGATTGAAAAACAGGTGAAAAAGAAACAGGTCCGATACGACCTTCCGAACTTTGAAATTGAAGTGTATAATACACGGTTTCGGGATTCCTGGGTCCCTAACCAAATACTCCGGAAATAACATAGAAAGTTCCTCGAGTCAGATAAAGCGGCCACTCAAAGTTTGAGCACCAACGGAAGACATTTGGGGGTGCCGGTGTGCTACAAACCAAAGATTCGCCAAACTCGGATTATCGTGAAAAATGTGATAAAGCTCGTTATTTGAGGTTGAAATCGAACAGTTGATTCCCAAATCGAACAAAGTTGATTCCTGAAATGAGCTTGGACGCGTGATTGAAAACAGGGTGAAAAAGAAACAGGTCCGATACGATTTTCCGAACGCAGAAATCAAGTGTATAATACACTTTTTTCGAGATTCCGGTTCCGAACAAAATTCTCCGTAAATCACATAGAAAGTTTCTCGGGTCAGATAAAGCGGCCACTCAAAGTTTGAGCACCAACGGAAGACATTTGGGGTGCCGGTGTGCCTACAAACCAAAGATTCGCCAAACTCGGTTTATCGTGAAAATGTGTTAAAGCTCATTATTTGAGGTCAAATCGAACAGTTGATTCCTGAAATCGAACAGGTTGATTCCTGAAATGAGCTCGGAAGCGTGATTTAAAAACAGGTGAAAAAGAAACAGGTCCGATACGACCTTCCGAACGGCAAATTGAAGTGTATAATACACGGTTTTGGGATTCCGGTCCCGAACTAATTTCTCCGAAATCACATTGAAAGTTCCTCGGGTCAGATAAAGCGGCCACGCAAAGTTTGAGCACCAATGGAAGACATTTGGGTGTGCCACAAACCAAGATTCGCCGAAACTCGGATTATCGTGAAAAATGTGTTAAAGCTCGTTATTTGAGGCCGAAATCGAATGATTGATTCCTCAAATGAGCTCGGACGCGTGATTGAAAAACAGGAGAAAAAGAAACAGAGTTCCGGTACGACCATCCGAACGGCCGAAATTGAAGTGTTTAATACGCGGTTTTTTTTCGGATTCCGGTCCTTGAACAAAATTCCCCGGAAATCACATAGAAAGTGCCTCGGGTCAATTAAAGCGGCCACGCAAAGTTTGAGCACCAACGGAAGATATTTGTGGGTGCCGGTGTGCCCAAACCAAAGATTCGCGAAACTCGGATTATCGTGAAAAATGTGATAAAGCTCGTTATTTGAGGTTGAAATCGAACAGGTTGATTCCTGAAATCGAACAGGTTGATTCCTGAAATGAGCTCGGACGAGTGATTGAAAAACAGGGTGAAAAAGAAACAGGGTCCGATACGACCTTCCGAACGGCTGAAATTGAAGTGTATATAATACACGGTTTTTCGGGATTCCGGGGTCCCGGAACAAAATTCTCCGGAAATAACATAGAAAGTTCCTCGGGTCAGTTAAAGCGGCGACGCAAAGTTTGAGCACCAACGGAAGACATTTGGGGGTGCGGGTGTGCCCAAACTAGCATTCGCCGAAACTCGGTTTATCGTGAAAAATGTGTTAAAGCTCATTATTTGAGGCTGAAATCGAACAGGTTGATTCCTGAAATCGAACAGGTTGATTCCTGAAATGAGCTCGGAAGCGTGATTTAAAAACAGGGTGAAAAAGAAACAGGGTCCGATACGACCTTCCGAACGGCTGAAATTGAAGTGTATAATACACGGTTTTTCGGGAATACGGGGTCCCGGAACAAAATTCTCCGGAAATAACATAGAAAGTTCCTCGGGTCAGTTAAAGCGGCGACGCAAAGTTTGAGCACCAACGGAAGACATTTGGGGGTGCCGGTGTGCCCAAACTAGCATTCGCCGAAACTCGGTTTATCGTGAAAAATGTGTTAAAGCTCATTATTTGAGGCTGAAATCGAACAGGTTGATTCCTGAAATCGAACAAGTTGATTCCTGAAATGAGCTCGGAAGCGTGATTTAAAAACAGGGTGAAAAAGAAACAGGGTCCGATACGACCTTCCGAACGGCTGAAATTGAAGTGTATAATACACGGTTTTCGGGATTCCGGGGTCCCGGAACTAATTTCTCCGGAAATCACATTGAAAGTTCCTCGGGTCAGATAAAGCGGCCACGCAAAGTTTGAGCACCAATGGAAGACATTTGGGGGTGCCGGTGTGCCACAAACCAGCATTCGCCGAAACTCGGATTATCGTGAAAATGTGTTAAAGCTCGTTATTTGAGGTCAAATCGAATCGAGCATTGATTCCCAAATGAGCTCGACGCGTGATTGAAAAACAGGAGAAAAAGAAACAGAAACCGTACGACCATCCGAACGGCCGAAATTGAAGTGTTTAATACGCGGTTTTTTTGGGATTCCGGTCCCGAACAAAATTCCCTAAATCACATAGAAAGTGCCTCGGGTCAATTAAAGCGGCCACGCAAAGTTTGAGCACCAACGGAAGATATTTGTGGGTGCCGGTGTGCCCAAACCAAAGATTCGCAAACCGATTATCGTGAAAAATGTGATAAAGCTCGTTATTTGAGGTTGAAATCGAACAGGTTGATTCCTGAAATCGAACAGGTTGATTCCTGAAATGAGCTCGGACGAGTGATTGAAAAACAGGGTGAAAAAGAAACAGGGTCCGATACGACCTTCCGAACGGCAGAAATTGAAGTGTATATAATACACGGTTTTTCTGGGATTCCGGTCCCTAACAAAATTCTCCTAAAAATAACATAGAAAGTTCCTCGGTCGATTAAAGCGGCGACGCAAAGTTTGAGCACCAACGGAAGACATTTGGGGGTGCGGGTGTGCCCAAACTAGCATTCGCAAACTCCTATTTATCGTGAAAATGTGTTAAAGCTCATTATTTGAGGTCAAATCGAACAAAGTTGATTCCTCAAATCGAACAGGTTGATTCCTGAAATGAGCTCGGAAGCGTGATTTAAAAACAGGGTGAAAAAGAAACAGGGTCCGATACGACCTTCCGAACGGCTGAAATTGAAGTGTATAATACACGGTTTTTCGGGAATACGGGGTCCCTGAACAAAATTCTCCGGAAATAACATAGAAAGTTCCTCGGGTCAGATTAAGCGGCGACGCAAAGTTTGAGCACCAACGGAAGACATTTGGGGGTGCCGGTGTGCCCAAACTAGCATTCGCCAAACTCTCTTTATCGTGAAAAATGTGTTAAAGCTCATTATTTGAGGTCGAAATCGAACAAAGTTGATTCCCGAAATCGAACAAGTTGATTCCTGAAATGAGCTCGGAAGCGTGATTTAAAAACAGGGTGAAAAAGAAACAGGGTCCGATACGACCTTCCGAACGGTTCAAATTGAAGTGTATAATACACGGTTTCGGGATTCCGGTCCCGAACAAATTTCTCCGGAAATCACATTGAAAGTTCTTCGGTCGAAAAAGCGCCACGCAAAGTTTGAGCACCAATGGAAGACATTTGGGGTGCCTGGTGCCACAAACCAAAGATTGGCCGAAACTCGATTATCGTGAAAAATGTGTTAAAGCTCGTTATTTGAGGCTGAAATTGAACAGATTGATTCCTGAAATGAGCTCGGACGCGTGATTGAAAAAAAAGCAGGAGAAAAAGAAACAGAGTCCGCACGACCATCCGAACGGGCCGAAATTGAAGTGTATAATACGCGGTTTTTCGGGATTCCGGTCCCTGAACAAAATTCCCTAAATCACATAGAAAGTTCCTCGGGTCAGTTAAAGCGGCCACGCAAAGTTTGAGCACCAACGGAAGATATTTGTGGGTGCCGGTGTGCCCAAACTAGCATTCGCCGAAACTCGGATTATCGTGAAAAATGTGATAAAGCTCGTTATTTGAGGTTGAAATCGAACAAAGTTGATTCCTCGAAATCGAACAGGTTGATCCTGAAATGAGCTCGGACGCGTGATTGAAAAACAGGTGAAAAAGAAACAGGGTCCGATACGACCTTCCGAACGGCTGAAATTGAAGTGTATAATACACGGTTTTTCTGAATTCCGGGATCCCGGAACAAAATTCTCCGGAAATCACATAGAAAGTTACTCGGGTCAGATAAAGCGGCCACGCAAAGTTTGAGCACCAACGGAAGACATTTGGGGGTGCCGGTGTGCCACAAACCAGCATTCGCCGAAACTCGGATTATCGTGAAAAATGTGTTAAAGCTCGTTATTTGACGCTGAAATCAAACAGATTGATTTCTGAAATGAGCTCGGACGCGTGATTGAAAAACAGGGAGAAAAAGAAACAGAGTCCTGATTTACCTTCCGAACGGCCAAATTGAAGTGTATAATACACGGTTTTGGGATTCGGGTCCCTAACCAAATACTCCTAAATAACATAGAAAGTTCCTCGGGTCATATAAAGCGGCCACGCAAAGTTTGAGCACTAACGGAAGACATTTGGGGTGCCGGTGTGCCCAAACCAAAGATTCGTTGAAACTCGGATTATCGTGAAAAATGTGTTAAAGCTCATTATTTGAGGCTGAAATCGAACAGGTTGATTCCTGAAATGAGCTCGGACGCGTGATTGAAAAACAGGGTGAAAAAGAAACAGGGTCCGATACGACCTTCCGAACGGCTGAAATTGAAGTGTATAATAAACGGTTTTCGGATTCTGTCCTAACAAAATTCTCCGGAAATTATATAGAAAGTTCCTCGGGTCGATTAAAGCGCCACGCAAAGTTTGAGCACCAACGGAAGACATTTGGGGGTGCCGGTGTGCCAAACCAAAGATTCGTCGAAACTCCGATTATCGTGAAAAATGTGTTAAAGCTCATTATTTGAGGTGAAATCGAACAAAGGTTGATTCCTCAAATCGAACACCTTGATTCTTGAAATGAGCTCGGACGTGTGATTGAAAAACAGGAGAAAAAGAAACAGGTCCGGACGACCTTCCGAACTACAGTTTGAATTGAAGTGTATAATACACGGTTTTTCGGGATTCCGGGGTCCCGGAACAAAATTCTCCGGAAATCACATAGAAAGTTCCTCGGGTCAGATAAAGTGGCCACGCAAAGTTTGAGCACCAACGGAAGACATTTGGTGGTGCCGGTGTGCCACAAACCAGCATTCGCAGAAACTCGGATTATCGTGAAAAATGTGATAAAGTTCGTTATTTGAGGTTGAAATTGAACAGGTTGATTCCTGAAATCGAACAGGTTGATTCCTGAAATGAGCTCGGACGCGTGATTGAAAAACAGGGTGAAAAAGAAACAGGGTCCGATACAACCTTCCGAACTACAAATTGAAGTGTATAATACACGGTTTTCGGGATTCCGGGTCCCTGGAACAAAATTCTCCGGAAATCACATAGAAAGTTCCTCGGGTCAGATAAAGCGGTCACGCAAAGTTTGAGCACCAACGGAAGACATTTGGGGTGCTTGTGTGCCACAAACCAAAGATTCGCCGAAACTCGGATTATCGTGAAAATGTGTTAAAACTCGTTATTTGAGGCCGAAATCGAATGATTGATTCTGAAATGAGCTCGGACGCGTGATTGAAAAACAGGAGAAAAACAAACGAGTCCTAAGATTTACCTTCCGAACGGAAATTGAAGTGTATAATAAACGGTTTTTTCGGGAT
Organism: Silene latifolia; assembly: GCF_048544455.1. Lineage (NCBI taxonomy): Eukaryota > Viridiplantae > Streptophyta > Magnoliopsida > Caryophyllales > Caryophyllaceae > Silene > Silene latifolia. The sequence continues at coordinate 41,086 of NW_027413408.1, read as the reverse complement.
TCCGGTCCCTAACAAAATTCTACGAAAATAACATAGAAAGTTCCTCGGTCGATTAAAGCGGCCACGCAAAGTTTGAGCACTAACGGAAGACATTTGGGGGTGCTGTGCCCAAACCAAAGATTCGTCGAAACTCGGATTATCGTGAAAAATGTGTTAAAGCTCGTTATTTGAGGTTGAAATCGAACAGGTTGATTCCTGAAATGAGCTCGGACGCGTGATTGAAAAACAGGGTGAAAAAGAAACAGGGTCCGATACGACCTTCCGAACGGCTGAAATTGAAGTGTATAATAAACGGTTTTTCGGGATTCCGGGGTCCCGGAACAAAATTCTCCGGAAATTATATAGAAAGTTCCTCGGGTTAGTTAAAGCGGCCACGCAAAGTTTGAGCACCAACGGAAGACATTTGGGGGTGCCGGTGTGCCAAACCAGCATTCGTCGAAACTCGGATTATCGTGAAAAATGTGTTAAAGCTCATTATTTGAGGTCAAATCGAACAAAGTTGATTCACGAAATCGAACACCTTGATTCTTGAAATGAGCTCGGACGTGTGATTGAAAAACAGGAGAAAAAGAAACAGGTCCTAGACGACCTTCCGAACAATAAATTGAAGTGTATAATACACGGTTTTCGGGATTCCGGTCCCGAACCAAATACTCCTAAATAACATAGAAAGTTCCTCGAGTCAGATAAAGCGGCCACTCAAAGTTTGAGCACCAACGGAAGACATTTGGGGATGCCGGTGTACAAAACCAAAGATTCATTAAACTCGGATTATCGTGAAAATGTGTTAAAACTCGTTATTTGAGGTCAAATCGAAGATTGATTCCTGAAATGAGCTCGGACGCGTGATTGAAAAACAGGAGAAAAACAAACAGAGTCCGGTACGACCTTCCGAAATGCTGAAATTGAAGTGTATAATACACGGTTTTCGGGATTCCGGTCCCTAACAAAATTCTCCGGAAATCACATAGAAAGTTCCTCGGGTCGATTAAAGCGAACACGCAAATTTTGAGCACCAACGGAAGACATTTGGGGGTGTCGGTGTGCCCAAACCAGCATTCGCCGAAACTCGGATTATCTTGAAAAATGTGTTAAAGCTCATTATTTGAGGCTGAAATCGAACAGGTTGATTCCCTGAAATCGAACAGGTTAATTCCTGAAATGAGCTCGGACGCGTGATTGAAAAACAGGGTGAAAAAGAAACAGGGTCCGATACGACCTTCCGAACGGCTGAAATTGAAGTGTATAATACACGGTTTTTCGGGATTCCGGGGTCCCTGAACCAAATACTCCGGAAATAACATAGAAAGTTCCTCGAGTCAGATAAAGCGGCCACTCAAAGTTTGAGCACCAACGGAAGACATTTGGGGGTGCCGGTGTGCCACAAACCAGCATTCGCCGAAACTCGGATTATCGTGAAAAATGTGATAAAGCTCGTTATTTGAGGCTGAAATCGAACAAGTTGATTCCTGAAATGAGCTCGGACGCGTGATTGAAAAACAGGGAGAAAAAGAAACAGGGTCCGGTACGACCTTCCGAACGGCTGAAATTGAAGTGTATAATACACGGTTTTTGGGATTCCGGGTCCCGAACAAAATTCTCCGAAATTATATAGAAAGTTCCTCGGGTCGCTTAAAGCGCCACGCAAAGTTTGAGCACCAACGGAAGACATTTGGGGGTGCCGGTGTGCCAAACCAAAGATTCGTCGAAACTCGGATTATCGTGAAAAATGTGTTAAAGCTCATTATTTGAGGCTGAAATCGAACAGGTTGATTCCTGAAATCGAACACCTTGATTCTTGAAATGAGCTCGGACGTGTGATTGAAAAACAGGGAGAAAAAGAAACAGGGTCCGGTACGACCTTCCGAACGGCTGAAATTGAAGTGTATAATACACGGTTTTTCGGGATTCCGGGGTCCCGGAACAAAATACTCCGGAAATCACATAGAAAGTTCCTCGGGTCAGATAAAGGGGCCACGCAAAGTTTGAGCACCAACGGAAGACATTTGGTGGTGCCGGTGTGCCACAAACCAGCATTCGCAGAAACTCGGATTATCGTGAAAAATGTGATAAAGCTCGTTATTTGAGGTTGAAATTGAACAGGTTGATTCCTGAAATCGAACAGGTTGATTCCTGAAATGAGCTCGGACGCGTGATTGAAAAAAAGGGTGAAAAAGAAACAGGGTCCGATACAATCTTCCGAACGGCTGAAATTGAAGTGTATAATACACGGTTTTTCGGGATTCCAGGGTCCCGGAACAAAATTCTCCGGAAATCACATAGAAAGTTCCTCGGGTCAGATAAAGCGGTCACGCAAAGTTTGAGCACAAACGGAAGACATTTGGGGATGCCGGTGTGCCTGAACCAAAGATTCGCCGAAACTCGGATTATCGTGAAAAATGTGTTAAAACTCGTTATTTGAGGCTGAAATCGAACAGATTGATTCCTGAAATGAGCTCGGACGCGTGATTGAAAAACAGGGAGAAAAACAAACAGAGTCCGGTACGACCTTCCGAACGGCTGAAATTGAAGTGTATAATACACGGTTTTTCGGGATTCCGGGGTCCCGGAACAAAATTCTCCGGAAATCACATAGAAAGTTCCTCGGGTCAGTTAAAGCGGCCACGCAAATTTTGAGCACATACGGAAGACATTTGGGGGTGCCGGTGTGCCCAAACCAGCATTCGCCGAAACTCGGATTATCGTGAAAAATGTGTTAAAGCTCATTATTTGAGGCTGAAATCGAACAGGTTGATTCCCTGAAATCGAACAGGTTGATTCCCGAAATGAGCTCGGACGCGTGATTGAAAAACAGGGTGAAAAAGAAACAGGGTCAGATACGACCTTCTGAACGGCTGAAATTGAAGTGTATAATACACGGCTTTTCGGGATTCCGGGGTCCCGAAACAAAATTCTCCGGAAATCACATAGAAAGTTCATCGGGTCAGATAAAGCGGCCACGCAAAGTTTGAGCACCATGGAAGACATTTGGGGTGCTTGGTGTGCCACAAACCAAAGATTCGCCAAACTCGGATTATCGTGAAAAATGTGTTAAAGCTCGTTATTTGAGGCCGAAATCGAACAGATTGATTCCTGAAATGAGCTCGGACGCGTGATTGAAAACAGGAGAAAAAAGAAAATGAGTCCGGTTACCTTCCGAACGGTGAAATTGAAGTGTATAATACACGGTTTTTCGGGATTCGGTCCCTGAACAAAATTCTACTAAATCACATAGAAAGTTCCTCGGTCGATTAAAGCGGCCACGCAAAGTTTGAGCACCAACGGAAGATATTTGGGGGTGCCGGTGTGCCCAAACCAAAGATTCGCCGAACTCGATTATCGTGAAAAATGTCTTAAAGCTCATTATTTGAGGTCAAATCGAACAGTTAATTCCTGAAATCGAACACCAAGATTCTTGATATGAGCTCGGACGCGTGATTGAAAAACAGGAGAAGAAGAAACATGGTCCTAGATTTACCTTCCGAACGGCCGAAATTGAATTGTATAATACACGGTTTTTCGGGATTCCGGTCTCGGAACAAAATACTCCTAAATCACATAGAAAGTTCCTCGGGTCAGATAAAGCGGCCACGCAAAGTTTGAGCACCAACGGAAGACATTTGGGGGTGCCGGTGTGCCACAAACCAGCATTCGCCGAAACTCGGATTATCGTGAAAAATGTGATAAAGCTCGTTATTTGAGGTTGAAATCGAACAGGTTGATTCCTGAAATCGAACAGGTTGATTCCTGAAATGAGCTCGGACGCGTGATTGAAAAACAGGGAGAAAAAGAAACAGAGTCCGATACGACCTTCCGAACGGCTGAAATTGAAGTGTATAATACACGGTTTTTCGGGATTCCGGGGACCCGGAACAAAATTCTCCAAAAATCACATAGAAAGTTCCTCGGGTCAGATAAAGCGGTCACGGAAAGTTTGAGCACCAACGGAAGACATTTGGGGGTGCCGGTTTGCCACAAACCAAAGATTTGCTTTGAAACTCCTGGATTATCGTGAAAAATGTGTTAAAGCTAGTTATTTGAGGTCAAATCGAACAGTTGATTCCCGAAATCGAACAGGTTGATTCCTGAAATGAACTCGGACGCGTGATTGAAAAACAGGAGAAAAAGAAACAGTCGTCCGACGACCTTCCGAACGGCCAAATTGAAGTGTATAATACACGGTTTTTCGGGATTCCGGTCCCTAACAAAATTCTCCGGAAATCACATAGAAAGTTCCTCGGGTCAGTTAAAGCGGCCACGCAAATTTTGAGCACATACGGAAGACATTTGGGGGTGCCGGTGTGCCCAAACCAGCATTCGCCGAAACTCGGATTATCGTGAAAAATGTGTTAAAGCTCATTATTTGAGGCTGAAATCGAACAGTTGATTCCCCGAAATCGAACAAAGTTGATTCCTGAAATGAGCTCGGACGCGTGATTGAAAAAAAGGGTGAAAAAGAAACAGGGTCGATACGACCTTCGAACTACAACAAATTGAAGTGTATAATACACGGCTTTTCGGGATTCCGGGGTCCCGAAACAAAATTCTCCGGAAATCACATAGAAAGTTCATCGGGTCAGATAAAGCGGCCACGCAAAGTTTGAGCACCATGGAAGACATTTGGGGGTGCCGGTGTGCCACAAACCAGCATTCGCCGAAACTCGGATTATCGTGAAAAATGTGTTAAAGCTCGTTATTTGAGGCTGAAATCGAACAGATTGATTCCTGAAATGAGCTCGGACGCGTGATTGAAAAACAGGGAGAAAAAGAAAATGAGTCCTGATTTACCTTCCGAACGGCTGAAATTGAAGTGTATAATACACGGTTTTTCGGGATTCCGGGGTCCCTGAACAAAATTCTACGGAAATCACATAGAAAGTTCCTCGGGTCAGTTAAAGCGGCCACGCAAAGTTTGAGCACCAACGGAAGATATTTGGGGGTGCCGGTGTGCCCAAACCAGCATTCGCCGAAACTCGGATTATCGTGAAAAATGTCTTAAACCTCATTATTTGAGGCTGAAATCGAACAGGTTAATTCCTGAAATCGAACACCTAGATTCTTGATATGAGCTCGGACGCGTGATTGAAAAACAGGGAGAAGAAGAAACATGGTCCGGTACGACCTTCCGAACGGCTGAAATTGAAGTGTATAATACACGGTTTTTCGGGATTCCGGGGTCTCGGAACAAAATACTCCGGAAATCACATAGAAAGTTCCTCGGGTCAGATAAAGCGGCCACGCAAAGTTTGAGCACCAACGGAAGACATTTGGGGGTGCCGGTGTGCCACAAACCAGCATTCGCCGAAACTCGGATTATCGTGAAAAATGTGATAAAGCTCGTTATTTGAGGTTGAAATCGAACAGGTTGATTCCTGAAATCGAACAGGTTGATTCCTGAAATGAGCTCGGACGCGTGATTGAAAAACAGGGTGAAAAAGAAACAGGGTCCGATACGACCTTCCGAACGGCTGAAATTGAAGTGTATAATACACGGTTTTTCGGGATTCCGGGGACCCGGAACAAAATTCTCCAAAAATCACATAGAAAGTTCCTCGGGTCAGATAAAGCGGTCACGGAAAGTTTGAGCACCAACGGAAGACATTTGGGGGTGCCGGTTTGCCACAAACCAGCATTTGCTGAAACTCGGATTATCGTGAAAAATGTGTTAAAGCTCGTTATTTGAGGCTGAAATCGAACAGGTTGATTCCTGAAATCGAACAGGTTGATTCCTGAAATGAACTCAGACGCGTGATTGAAAAACAGGGAGAAAAAGAAACAGAGTCCTGGTGACCTTCCGAACTACAAATTGAAGTGTATAATACACGGTTTTTCGGGATTCCGGGGTCCCGGAACAAAATTCTCCGGAAATCACAAAGAAAGTTCCTCGGGTCAGTTAAAGCGGCCACGTAAAGTTTGACCACCAACGGAAGAAATTTGGGGGTGCCGGTGTGCCCAAACCAGCATTCGCCGAAACTCGGATTATCGTGAAAAATGTGTTAAAGCTCATTATACGAGGCTGAAATCGAACAGGTTGATTCCTGAAATCGAACAGGTTTATTCCTGAAATGAGCTCGGATGCGTGATTGAAAAACAGGGTGAAAAAGAAACAAGGTCCGATACGACCTTCCGAACGGCTGAAATTGAAGTGTATATAATACACGGTTTTTCGGGATTCCGGGGTCCCAAAACAAAATTCTCCGGAAATCACATAGAAAGGTCCTCGGGTCAGATAAAGCGGCCACGCAAAGTTTGAGCACCAATGGAAGACATTTGGGGGTGCCGGTGTGCCACAAACCAGCATTCGCCGAAACTCGGATTATCGTGAAAAATGTGTTAAAGCTCGTTATTTGAGGTCAAATCGAACAGTTGATTCCCGAAATGAGCTCGGATGCGTGATTGAAAAACGGAGAAAAAGAAACGAGTCCGTGCGACCTTACGAACGGCTGAAATTGAAGTGTATATATAATACACGGTTTTTTCGGGATTCCGGGTCCCTGAACAAAATTCTACGAAATCACATAGAAAGTTCCTCGGTTGATTAAAGCGGCCACGCAATGTTTGAGCACCAACGGAAGATATTTGGGGGTGCCGGTGTGCCCAAACCAAAGATTCGCAAAACTCGGATTATCGTGAAAAATGTGTTAAAGCTCATTATTTGAGGCTGAAATCGAACAGGTTGATTCCTGAAATCGAACACCATGATTCTTGAAATGAGCTCGGACGCGTGATTGAAAAATAGGGAGAAAAAGAAACAGGGTCCGGTACGACCTTCCGAACGGCTGGAATTGAAGTGTATAATACAAGGCTTTTCGGGATTCCGGGGTCCCGGAACAAAATACTCCGGAAATCACATAGAAAGTCCTCGGGTCAGATAAAGAGGCCACGCAAAGTTTGAGCACCAACGGAAGACATTTGGGGGTGCCGGTGTGCCACAAACCAGCATTCACCGAAACTCGGATTATCGTGACAAATGTGTTAAAGCTCATTATTTCAGGCTGAAATCGAACAGGTTGATTCCTGAAATGAGCTCGGACGCGTGATTGAAAAACAGGGAGAAAAAGAAACAGAGTCCGGTACGACCTTCCGAACGGCTGAAATTGAAGTATATAATACACGGTTTTTCGGGATTCCGGGGTCCCAGAACAAAATTCTCCGGAAATCACATAGAAAGTTCATCGGGTCAGTTAAAGCGGCCACGCAAAGTTTGAGCACCAACGGAAGACATTTGGGGGTGCCGGTGTGCCCAAACCAGCATTCGCCGAAACTCGGATTATCGTGAAAAATGTGTTAAAGCTCATTATTTGAGGCTGAAATCGAACAGGTTGATTCCTGAAATCGAACAAGTTGATTCCTGAAATGAGCTCGGACGCGTGATTGAAAAACAGGTGAAAAAGAAACAGGGTCCGATACGACCTTCCGAACGGCTGAAATTCAAGTGTATAATACACGGTTTTTCGGGATTCCGGGGTCCCGGAACAAAATTCTCCGGAAATCACATAGAAAGTTCCTCGGTTCAGTTAAAGCGGCCACGCAATGTTTGAGCACCAACGGAAGATATTTGGGGGTGCCGGTGTGCCCAAACCAGCATTCGCCGAAACTCGGATTATCGTGAAAAATGTGTTAAAGCTCGTTATTTGAGCTGAAATCGAACAGATTGATTCCTGAAATGAGCTCGGATGCGTGATTGAAAAACAGGGAGAAAAAGAAACAGAGTCCGGTACGACCTTACGAACGGCTGAAATTGAAGTGTATAATACACGGTTTTTCGGGATTCCGGTCCCGAACAAAATTCTCCTGAAATCACATAGAAAGTTCCTCGGGTCGATTAAAGCGGCCACGCAAAGTTTGACCACCAACGGAAGACATTTGGGGGTGCCGGTGTGCCCAAACCAAAGATTCGCCGAAACTCGGATTATCGTGAAAAATGTGTTAAAGCTCATTATATGAGGCTGAAATCGAACAGGTTGATTCCTGAAATCGAACAGGTTTATTCCTGAAATGAGCTCGGACGCGTGATTGAAAAACAGGGTGAAAAAGAAACAAGGTCCGATACGACCTTCCGAACGGCTGAAATTGAAGTGTATATAATACACGGTTTTTCGGGATTCCGGGGTCCCAAAACAAAATTCTCCGGAAATCACATAGAAAGGTCCTCGGGTCAGATAAAGCGGCCACGCAAAGTTTGAGCACCAATGGAAGACATTTGGGGGTGCCGGTGTGCCACAAACCAGCATTCGCCGAAACTCGGATTATCGTGAAAAATGTGTTAAAGCTCGTTATTTGAGGCTGAAATCGAACAGATTGATTCCTGAAATGAGCTCGGATGCGTGATTGAAAAACAGGGAGAAAAAGAAACAGAGTCCGGTACGACCTTACGAACGGCTGAAATTGAAGTGTATATATAATACACGGTTTTTCGGGATTCCGGGGTCCCGGAACAAAATTCTACGGAAATCACATAGAAAGTTCCTCGGTTCAGTTAAAGCGGCCACGCAATGTTTGAGCACCAACGGAAGATATTTGGGGGTGCCGGTGTGCCCAAACCAGCATTCGCCGAAACTCGGATTATCGTGAAAAATGTGTTAAAGCTCATTATTTGAGGCAAAATCGAACAGTTGATTCCAAAATCGAACACCATGATTCTTGAAATGAGCTCGGACGCGTGATTGAAAAATAGGGAGAAAAGAAACAGGTCCTAGATTTACCTTCCGAACGGCTGAAATTGAAGTGTATAATACAAGGCTTTTCGGGATTCCGGTCCCGAACAAAATACTCCGAAATCACATAGAAAGTTCCTCGGGTCGGATAAAGAGGCCACGCAAAGTTTGAGCACCAACGGAAGACATTTGGGGGTGCCGGTGTGCCTGAAACCAAAGATTCACCGAAACTCGGATTATCGTGACAAATGTGTTAAAGCTCATTATTTCAGTCAAATCGAACAGGTTGATTCCTGAAATGAGCTCGGACGCGTGATTGAAAAACAGGAGAAAAAAACAACAGTCCCCTCGACCTTCCGAACGGCCGAAATTGAAGTATATAATACACGGTTTTTCGGGATTCCGGGGTCCCAGAACAAAATTCTCCGGAAATCACATAGAAAGTTCATCGGGTCAGTTAAAGCGGCCACGCAAAGTTTGAGCACCAACGGAAGACATTTGGGGGTGCCGGTGTGCCCAAACCAGCATTCGCCGAAACTCGGATTATCGTGAAAAATGTGTTAAAGCTCATTATTTGAGGCTGAAATCGAACAGGTTGATTCCTGAAATCGAACAAGTTGATTCCTGAAATGAGCTCGGACGCGTGATTGAAAAACAGAGAGAAAAAGAAACAGGGTCCGGTACGACCTTCCGAACGTCTGAAATTGAAGTGTATAATACACGGTTTTTCGGGATTCGGGTCCCTAACAAAATTCTCCGGAAATCACATAGAAAGTTCCTCGGTTCAGTTAAAGCGGCCACGCAATGTTTGAGCACCAACGGAAGATATTTGGGGGTGCCGGTGTGCCCAAACCAGCATTCGCCGAAACTCGGATTATCGTGAAAAATGTGTTAAAGCTCGTTATTTGAGGCTGAAATCGAACAGATTGATTCCTGAAATGAGCTCGGATGCGTGATTGAAAAACAGGGAGAAAAAGAAACAGAGTCCGGTACGACCTTACGAACGGCTGAAAATGAAGTGTATAATACACGGTTTTTCGGGATTCCGGGGTCCCGGAACAAAATTCTCCGGAAATCACATAGAAAGTTCCTCGGTTCAGTTAAAGCGGCCACGCAATGTTTGAGCACCAACGGAAGATATTTGGGGGTGCCGGTGTGCCCAAACCAGCATTCGCCGAAACTCGGATTATCGTGACAAATGTGTTAAAGCTCATTATTTGAGGCTGAAATCGAACAGGTTGAATCTCGAAATCGAACAAGTTGATTCCTGAAATGAGCTCGGACGCGTGATTGAAAAACAGGGTGAAAAAGAAACAAGGTCCGATACGACCTTCCGAACGGCTGAAATTCAAGTGTATAATACACGGTTTTTCGGGATTCCGGGGTCCCAAAACAAAATTCTCCGGAAATCACATAGAAAGGTCCTCGGGTCAGATAAAGCGGCCACGCAAAGTTTGAGCACCAATGGAAGACATTTGGGGGTGCCGGTGTGCCACAAACCAGCATTCGCCGAAACTCGGATTATCGTGAAAAATGTGTTAAAGCTCGTTATTTGAGGCTGAAATCGAACAGATTGATTCCTGAAATGAGCTCGGATGCGTGATTGAAAAACAGGGAGAAAAAGAAACAGTCCGTGCGACCTTACGAACGGTCGAAATTGAAGTGTATAATACACGGTTTTTTCGGGATTCCGGGGTCCCTAACAAAATTCTCCGGAAATCACATAGAAAGTTCCTCGGTTCAGTTAAAGCGGCCACGCAATGTTTGAGCACCAACGGAAGATATTTGGGGGTGCCGGTGTGCCCAAACCAGCATTCGCCGAAACTCGGATTATCGTGAAAAATGTGTTAAAGCTCATTATTTGAGGCTGAAATCGAACAGGTTGATTCCTGAAATCGAACACCATGATTCTTGAAATGAGCTCGGACGCGTGATTGAAAAATAGGGAGAAAAAGAAACGTGGTCCTAGACGACCTTCCGAACTACGAAATTGAAGTGTATAATACAAGGTTTTTCGGGATTCCGGGTCCCGGAACAAAATACTCCTAAATCACATAGAAAGTCCTCGGGTCGATAAAGAGGCCACGCAAAGTTTGAGCACCAACGGAAGACATTTGGGGGTGCCGGTGTGCCACAAACCAAAGATTCACCGAAACTCGGATTATCGTGACAAATGTGTTAAAGCTCATTATTTCAGGTCAAATCGAACAGGTTGATTCCAGAAATGAGCTCGGACGCGTGATTGAAAAACAGGAGAAAAAGAAACAGAGTCCGGCACGACCTTCCGAACGTGAAAATTGAAGTATATAATACACGGTTTTTCGGATTCCGGGGTCCCAGAACAAAATTCTCCTAAATCACATAGAAAGTTCATCGGGTCAGATTAAAGCGGCCACGCAAAGTTTGAGCACCAACGGAAGACATTTGGGGGTGCCGGTGTGCCCAAACCAAAGATTCGCCGAAACTCGGATTATCGTGAAAAATGTGTTAAAGCTCATTATTTGAGGCTGAAATCGAACAGGTTGATTCCTGAAATCGAACAAGTTGATTCCTGAAATGAGCTCGGACGCGTGATTGAAAAACAGGGTGAAAAAGAAACAGGGTCCGATACGACCTTCCGAACGGCTGAAATTCAAGTGTATAATACACGGTCTTTCGGGATTCCGGGGTCCCGGAACAAAATTCTTCGGAAATCACATAGAAAGTTCCTCGGGTCAGATAAAGCGGCCACGCAAAGTTTGAGCACCAATGGAAGACATTCGTGGGTGCCGGTGTGCTACAAACCAGCATTCGCCGAAACTCGGATTATCGTGAAAAATGTGTTAAAGCTCGTTATTTGAGGCTGAAATCGAACAGATTGATTCCTGAAATAAGCTCGGACGCGTGATTGAAAAACAGGGAGAAAAAGAAATAGAGTCCGGTACGACCTTCCGAACGGCTGAAATTGAAGTGTATAATACACGGTTTTTCGGGATTCCAGGGTCCCGGAACAAAATTCTCCGGAAATCACATAGAAAATTCCTTGGGTCAGTTAAAGCGGCCACGCAAAGTTTGATCACCAACGGAAGACATTTAGGGGTGCCGGTGTGCCCAAACCAGTATTCGCCGAAACTCGGAGTATCGTGAAAAATGTGTTAAAGCTCATTATTTGAGGCTGAAATCGAACAGGTTGATTCCTGAAATCGAACAGGTTGATTCATGAAATGAGCTCGGACGCGTGATTGAAAAACAGGGAGAAGAAGAAACAGGGTCCGGTACGACCTTCCGTACGGCTGAAATTGAAGTGTATAATACACGGTTTTTCGGGATTCCGGGGTCCCGGAACAAAATACTCCGGAAATCACATAGAAAGTTTCTCGGGTCAGATAAAGCGGCCACGCAAAGTTTGAGCACCAACGGAAGACATTTGGGGGTGCCGGTGTGCCACAAACCAACATTCGCCGAAACTCGGATTATCGTGAAAAATGTGATAAAGCTCGTTATTTGAGGTTGAAATCGAACAGGTTGATTCCTGAAATCGAACAGGTTGATTCCTGAAATGAGCTCGGACGCGTGATTGAAAAACAGGGTGAAAAAGAAACAGGGTCCGATACGACTTTCCGAACTACAGTTGAAAGTGTATAATACACGGTTTTTCGGGATTCCGGGGACCCGGAACAAAATTCTCCCGAAATCACATAGAAAGTTCCTCGGGTCAGATAAAGCGGTCACGCAAAGTTTGAGCACCAACGGAAGACATTTGGGGTGCCGGTGTGCCTGAAAACCAAAGATTCATTAAAACTCGGATTATCGTGAAAAATGTGTTAAAGCTCGTTATTTGAGGTCAAATCGAATGCATTGATTCCTGAAATGAGCTCGGACGCGTGATTGAAAAACAGGAGAAAAAGAAACAGAGTCCGTACGACAATCCGAACGGTGAAATTGAAGTGTATAATACACGGTTTTTTAGATTCGGTCCCGAACTAAATTCTCCGGAAATCACATAGAAAGTTCCTCGGGTCAGTTAAAGCGGCCACGCAAAGTTTGACCACCAACGGAAGACATTTGGGGGTGCCGGTGTGCCCAAACCAGTATTCGCCGAAACTCGGATTGTCGTGAAAAATGTGTTAAAGCTCATTATAAGAGACTGAAATCGAACAGGTTGATTCCTGAAATCGAACAGGTTGATTCCTGAAATGAGCTCGGACGCGTGATTGAAAAACAGGGTGAAAAAGAAACAAGGTCCGATACGACCTTCCGAACGGCTGAAATTGAAGTGTAGATAATACTCGGTTTTCGGGATTCCGGTCCCAAAACAAAATTCTCCGAAATCACATAGAAAGTACCTCGGTCGATAAAGCGGCCACACAACGTTTGAGCACCAATGGAAGACATTTGGGGGTGCTTAGGTGTGCCACAAACCTGACCATCGCAAAACTCGGATTATCGTGAAAAATGTGTTAAAGCTCGTTATTTGAGGCTGAAATCAAACAGATTGGTTCCTGAAATGAGCTCGGACGCGTGATTGAAAAACAGGGAGAAAAAGAAACAGAGTCCGGTACGACCTTCCGAACGGCTGAAATTGAAGTGTATAATACACGGTTTTTCGGGATTCCGGGGTCCCGGAACAAAATTCTCCGGAAATCACATAGAAAGTTCCTCGGGTCAGTTAAAGCGGCCACGCAAAGTTTGAGCACCAACGGAAGATATTTGGGGGTGCCGGTGTGCCCAAACCAGCATTGACTACCGTGAGCTTAACCGTGTTACCATCAAGAACAAGTATCCTCTACCAAGGATTGAAGATTTGTTTGATCAACTCAAAGGTGCTTCTACTTTCTCCAAGATTGATTTGAGATCCGGTTATCACCAAATTCCCGTTCGTGAGTCCGATATCCCCAAGACCGCCTTTAGCACGAGATATGGACATTTCGAGTTTAAGGTGATGCCCTTTGGTTTAACCAATGCCCCTTCTATCTTCATGGACCAAATGAACCGGACCTTTAGTGAGTTCTTAGACAAGTGTGTTGTGGTCTTCATCGACGATATCCTCATCTATTCCAAGTCCGAAGAAGAGCATGCCGATCACCTCCGTATCATTTTGGGAATCCTCCGTCGTCAAAAGTGGTTTGCCAAATTCTCAAAGTGTGAATTTTGGTTGTCTAAGGTGTCTTTTCTAGGCCATGTAATATCTAAGGATGGTGTCATGGTGGACCCTTCGAAGATTGAAGCCGTGATCGAGTGGAAGAGTCCAACCGATGTTGGTGAAATCCGTAGTTTCTTGGGTTTGGCGGGTTACTACCGTCGCTTTGTGAAAGATTTTTCCAAGCTTGCTAGACCGATGACTCAACTTTTGAAGAAGGAGACCAAGTTTGTGTGGACCGAAGCTTGTGAAAGTGCATTCCAAGAGTTGAAGAAGAGGTTGACTACCGCCCCCGTGTTGACCTTGCCCGAGGATGGAGTTGACTTTGATGTGTTTTGTGATGCTTCTAAGATGGGTTTGGGTTGTGTTCTCATGCAAAATAGAAGAGTTGTTGCCTATGCTTCGCGACAATTGAGAGTTCATGAGGTGAACTATCCCACTCATGATTTGGAATTAGCCGCCATCGTTCATGCTTTGAAGATGTGGAGACACTACCTCATTGGAGTCCATTGCCGTATCTACACCGACCATAAGAGTTTGAGGTACATCTTCACCCAAAAGGATTTGAATATGAGACAACGACGATGGTTGGAATTGGTGAATGATTACGACATGGAGTTGTTGTATCATGAAGGAAAGGCAAATGTGGTTGCCGATGCCCTTAGTAGGAAGTCTACTCATTCCTTGAGTGCTATTCGTGTGCTCCCCGATGACCTTTGTGCCGAGTTTCGTAAGTTAGGTATGCAACTTGTAGAGAGTGGTTTTGATTATCTTGGTGCTATGGTTGCCGAGCCCGTTCTTCACCGTGAGATTCTAGATAGCCTTGTGGACGATGCTACCTTTAAAAGTTTTCAAGCCAAGCTTCTTGAAGGGAAAGCGAAGGATTGTGAGATTGATGCTAGAGGTTACCTCCGTTACCGAGGACGCATGTATGTGCCCGATGCCGTTGACTTGAGGAAGAGAGTTCTAGATGAAGCTCATCTATCGCCTTATTCGATTCACCCCTGAGGAGACAAGATGTATAAAGATTTGAAGCTTCAGTTTTGGTGGCCTAACATGAAGAATGACATTGTGTCATATGTTGGAAGGTGTCTTACTTGTCAACAAGTGAAGATCGAGCATAAGAGACCCGGTGGTTTGCTACAACCATTGGAGGTTCCTTTATGGAAGTGGGAGTCCATTTCCATGGATTTTGTGATGGCTTTGCCTAAGACCGTTGGTGGAAAGGATGCCGTATGGGTTGTTGTGGATAGGTTGACCAAGTGTGCTAGGTTCATTCCTATCAAAGAGACTTGGAGTTTAGACCGTCTTGCTAGTGCTTATGTTGAAGAGATCGTTCGTTACCATGGTGTTCCTAAGGAGATCGTTTCGGATCGTGACCCGAGGTTTTGTTCAAGATTTTGGAAAACTTTGCAAGATGCTATGGGTAGTAAGTTGTTGATGAGTACCGCTTTTCATGCCGCTACAGATGGACAATCCGAGAGGACAATTCAAACTCTAGAAGACTTGTTGCGTGCTTGTGCCCTTGATTTTCATTCTAGTTGGGAGAAGAGCTTACCTTTGGTGGAATTTTCTTACAACAATAGTTATCATGCTTCTGTCAAGATGGCCCCTTATGAAGCCCTTTATGGAAGGAAATGCCGTAGTCCAATTTGTTGGGACCAAGCAAGTGATGTCCGTGATCTAGGACCCGACAAGTTAGCCGAGACGATTGATCAAGTGAAGCTCATCCGTGAAAGAATGAAAGCCGCCCAAGATCGCCAGAAATCCTATGCCGATGTTCGCCGTCGACCCTTGGAATTTGAAGTTGGAGATAAAGTGTTCTTGAAAGTGTCCCCGATGAAAGGAGTAAAGAGATTTGGAGTCAAAGGGAAGTTGAGTCCAAAGTACATTGGACCTTATGAAGTGATAAAGAGGATTGGTGCCGTGGCTTATAAGTTGGATTTGCCCCCGAGTTTGGGTAAAGTTCATGATGTCTTTCATGTTTCTCAACTTAGGAAATACATTAGCGACCCTAGTCATGTGTTGCAAAATGAGATTCCCGAGCTTGAGCCTAGTCTTTCCTTCGAGGAGAGACCGATTAAGATTTTGGATAAGAAGGAGAAGAAGCTAAGGAGCAAAGTGGTGCCCTTGGTGAAGGTTTTGTGGAAGTGTGGTGATGTAGAAGAAGAGACTTGGGAGCCGGAGGCTTCCATGCGTGTCAAGTACCCTAGTTTGTTTTCTTAAGGTAATGCCTTTTCGTTTCAAGTTTCGAGGGCGAAACTTTTTAAAAAGGTGGGATGATTGTAACACCCCGCACTTTCCTTATATTTTAAATAAACTTTTAAGTAATTTTTATTAAATAATTATTATTTAAAGCTTATTTTCATAAAATATCGTAACGGTAATAATAGTGTAGATTTTTAATAATATTATTCTCCGTCTCGAGTTATAGTAGACTTGGGACGAAAATTCTAGTGGATACCGACTCATTTTGAGTTATTGGGCTTAACTTGACTCATGGGCCTTTTTCCCCCTCTTTTCTCTACACAAAACCTCAACTAAACCCTCACAACTTCATCTCCCTCACTTGTAATTTCTGAAATTTCCCAACAACCACCCCACCATTGTTGAACCTTCCCTTACTAACCCTAAAACCACCATATCTCACTCAATTCTTCACCAATCTCGTTCCTTTTCGCCCCATTCTCTTCCTTTTCTCATTTCCTTTCTTTCTAAGTAAGAAAGTTGTCATCTTTCTCTCTATTTCGAAATTATCATCTTTCAAGGATGTGAATTCTTGACTTAATATCTTTATTTTTGTGTTTAGGGAGAACTTGGACAACCCGGAGGAGGATAGCTACATCATTGACGAGTCTTTAGAAGATTGAAGTGCAAAAAGGTAACGGTGATGGGTTACTCGACTTTTATGTTAGAATTGTGTGGTTTTATGTAGTTATAATCTCATATGAATGTTAAAAGTTGTATCCTTCATGATTGGTGCTAATTTGGATGTTGAATATCATGCTTGTTTGCAATTCTCACATGTTTGGATGAAAATCTCATGCTACATCTCTTGAATCCGAAATTACCCTTTCACATGCTCAAATATGTTGTTTTTCCGAGTTAGAATCATGCTAGGATACGTAAACAATTGATGGGAAACGATTTTTGTTGGTTTCAAATGGTTTGGAAGTGTTATGCATTGAACCCGTATGTTTGTAGTCCCAGTAGGGTGACCGGCGGCCGGCTCTTGACCTACTGGGAGTCTCTGTAAGTTTTGAGCATATTTTAGAAAGGTCAGTAGTCCCACCGGGTGATCGGCGGCCGGTCTCTTGACCATTGGGAGTACACCGAGTATTTTAGGTGATTTAAGTTTTGGTCATTCCCATTCAGTGACCGGGGTGACCGGGCGGGTGACCGGGTGACCGGGCGGGAGTACATCAAGGCTTTTTTTTTTTGTTTTTTGGAAAGTTGGTCGTATTCCCAGTAGGGTGACCAGCAATGGGTGACCTACGGGAGTGCACTAAAGGTTTTTATGAGTTTTTGAAATTTGGTATAGTCCCACCTGATGGCGGTCGGTCTCTTGACCGGCCGGGAGTGCACTGTAAGTTTTATTAAATTTCGATTTTGGCATGTTGTCCCAAATGGCTTGGCCGGCAGGTACACCACCCTACCGGGAGTCCCCTGTTTGTTCTATTTCACTTGCGACTTCTAATAATGATTGAGCTATGCATGCATCTTCTTTCCTATTGATAATTGGTTACTTTAAGACTCATTAATGTTATGATCATGCATAATGGTATTGGTTCTTGTTCGGACCCGAGTGTGACGTTTTACATTGTGAGACTACTCGACATTCCCTATTTATTTGCCCTCGGACATTGGGTCACGGTTAGGTGCCATTGTTTCCGAGTTGGGCTATTTTTCCTTCCGCCTTTTCGGACCGGGGGTCACGGTTAGGTGACAAGGTTCCGCTTGAGGTTACTCGAGTTCGGGCACGGTTAGGTGTACCATATTTCGAGTCTTGGATACGATTTGGTATCGTTTGTCGAATCGGGTGTCGTCCATCCCGAGAGTCCGCCAGGTTTAGACTAGGACCGTATTATGATCGTCGTCCTACCAAGAGGTTGGAGTCTAGAGGGTTGTCTTGTTTGAGTCTATACTTTGTAAATTGTCTTACATGTGAGTCGGGTTGATGTGTGACAGTTTGATCTAATAATTCTTCTCTCATTTATGCGTAACTACTCTTATTGCATTTTGTATACTAATCATGATCCTCTCGTCACCGTAAGTATGTTACTCTCATGCTTGTTTATTTAATTAAATTCTTAATTATTTGTATTTTGACATATTGTGGCTGGGAGAACCCTGAGTTACTCCCCACTGACTGTGGCTTTCATATTTATTATGAATGACAGGTTGGTGATGAAGCTTAAGTGGGCAAGACCGTGTGAGCTAGCGAGTTCTTACCTCGGACCTTATTAGTTATTACATAATAGACTCACCTACTCTTGAACTTATGTTAATTCGTGGGATATCTTTTCCCCAATAAATAGACTTGTGTTGTAAACTTAAACTTAACTAACTAAACTTATTTATCGTGTTGGTGATGCCCCGCGTTGGACTTCGTTAGAAGTCTTAAAAGTTTTAAAAATCTCGTGTTTCCGCCACGATTTACTAGTTACTTTTAGTTACCTCATCGAGGGGTGTCACAGTTGGTATCAGAGCATATATTGCTCCCGACGCACACACGTGTACCCCAACTTAAAATTCTCACTTGACCTTGAATAATGAATGAGAGATGGGTAGAATTAAGGACCTAAGTTGGTAGCCTTTTTGTGTATGTTTTGTGTTAGGTTCTAACTTGTTTGCTCTTGTGCAAGATGGCACGACCAACCCAAGTGGAAAATGCTATCATGCAAGCCCTCACTCAAGTACTTGCTAATCAACAAAATGCTCAACCCGCTCCCCTTGCACCCGAAGCTAACCGTCAAGGAAGTTATGCTTGGATTGCAAGTCAACTAGCAAGGAACAAGGCTAAGACCTATGGTGGTGAAGTGGATCCCGTTGCTCTCTCGGAGTGGTTTCGTGATATGGAGAAGAACTTCTCTCTCTTTGATGCCCGAGAGGAGGACAAGGTGAGGTTAGCATCTCACTTTCTTGTGAAGGAGGCCGATAGGTGGTGGACTTTGACCGGTCCTACCGCTACTCAAGACCCCAACTTTGATTGGAACCGCTTCAAGTCACTTGTGGAGACCCGCTTCTACCCTAAGGAGCTCAAGCAACAAAGATTGAAGGAATTCATGGACTTCAAACAAGGGAAGCTATCAATTCAAGCCTACACCGACAAGTTTAATGAACTTGCTCATTATGCCTCCAAGTTCGTGAAAGATGAAGAGGATCGTGTCTACTTCTACAAGAACAAGTTGAATCCTAAGGTGGAAAGCATGGTGAGAAGAAGCTCAACTACTTTTGTGGAAGTCTATGATGATGCCATTTGGGCCGAAAGCTCTTTGAAGGCCATTGAAGAAGATTCCAAAATCCACTCCTCTTCTCATTCTTATCGTTCTAACTTTCATGGCAAGAGACCATTTGTGCCTTCTACTCCAAACTATGCCAACAAGAGAAGGTTTGTGCCAAGGATGCAAGACCATGGAGGACAAGGACCCAGAGTCCAAGAACCTAGAGGACAAGTTCCATCACCAACTAATGAACTTGAGAAGGACCGTAAGTGCTACCATTGTAGACAAGCTCTACACCCCGGAGTTGGTTGTTATGGCAAGCCCTTGACTTGCTTTCATTGTAAGAATCCCGGACATCGTGTTGCCGATTGCCCCGAGAAGAAGAATGCTCCTACTCCAAATGCTAGGCCAAGAGGAACTATCTTTGTCATGAGTCGAGCCGAAGCCGCCGCTCATCCCGATATCATTACGGGTATGTTCTCAATTTTTGATCAACCTTGCCTCATTTTATTTGATACCGGCGCATCTTTATCTTTTATATCTTCCAAGTTCTCGAAAAAGCTAGCCATTGAACCAATTCCTAGTGAGGAAACTTCTATATCCTTACCTTCCGGAGAAATGTTCTCTTGTTCCCTCACTTTCTCCGACATTCCTATCTCTATTTCGGGAACCTTGTTCCCCGCTAACCTACTTCGTTTTCCCCTTGAGGAATTCGATGTAATTTTGGGTATGGATTGGTTGTCAAAGTATGATGCAAGATTCGAGTGTAGAGACCAAAAGATTCGCCTCAAGAGTCCGTTAGGCACTCGTGTGTCCTATAGAGGAGTCCGTTCCCAAGAAGGTGTGAAGTTGATTTCCGCTTTGAAGTTGATGAGTATGAGGAGGAAAGGTTACCAAATCTTTCTTTGTGTGGTGACTTCTACCTCCCCTTCCTTACCAAAGATCGAAGAAGTGCCCGTGGTTTGTGAGTTCGCCGATGTCTTTCCCGAAGAATTGCCCGGGATTCCTCCCGAGCGTGATGTTGAGTTTTCCATCGACCTTGTACCCGGAACCGGTCCGACTGCTAAAGCCCCGTACCGTATGGCGCCAACCGAGTTGAAGGAGTTGAGAAAGCAACTTGATGAGATGATTGAGAAAGGATTCATTAGACCTAGTGCCTCGCCTTGGGGTGCTCCTGTTCTCTTTGTGAAGAAGAAAGATGGATCCATGAGACTTTGCATTGACTACCGTGAGCTTAACCGTGTTACCATCAAGAACAAGTATCCTCTACCAAGGATTGAAGATTTGTTTGATCAACTCAAAGGTGCTTCTACTTTCTCCAAGATTGATTTGAGATCCGGTTATCACCAAATTCCCGTTCGTGAGTCCGATATCCCCAAGACCGCCTTTAGCACGAGATATGGACATTTCGAGTTTAAGGTGATGCCCTTTGGTTTAACCAATGCCCCTTCTATCTTCATGGACCAAATGAACCGGACCTTTAGTGAGTTCTTAGACAAGTGTGTTGTGGTCTTCATCGACGATATCCTCATCTATTCCAAGTCCGAAGAAGAGCATGCCGATCACCTCCGTATCATTTTGGGAATCCTCCGTCGTCAAAAGTGGTTTGCCAAATTCTCAAAGTGTGAATTTTGGTTGTCTAAGGTGTCTTTTCTAGGCCATGTAATATCTAAGGATGGTGTCATGGTGGACCCTTCGAAGATTGAAGCCGTGATCGAGTGGAAGAGTCCAACCGATGTTGGTGAAATCCGTAGTTTCTTGGGTTTGGCGGGTTACTACCGTCGCTTTGTGAAAGATTTTTCCAAGCTTGCTAGACCGATGACTCAACTTTTGAAGAAGGAGACCAAGTTTGTGTGGACCGAAGCTTGTGAAAGTGCATTCCAAGAGTTGAAGAAGAGGTTGACTACCGCCCCCGTGTTGACCTTGCCCGAGGATGGAGTTGACTTTGATGTGTTTTGTGATGCTTCTAAGATGGGTTTGGGTTGTGTTCTCATGCAAAATAGAAGAGTTGTTGCCTATGCTTCGCGACAATTGAGAGTTCATGAGGTGAACTATCCCACTCATGATTTGGAATTAGCCGCCATCGTTCATGCTTTGAAGATGTGGAGACACTACCTCATTGGAGTCCATTGCCGTATCTACACCGACCATAAGAGTTTGAGGTACATCTTCACCCAAAAGGATTTGAATATGAGACAACGACGATGGTTGGAATTGGTGAATGATTACGACATGGAGTTGTTGTATCATGAAGGAAAGGCAAATGTGGTTGCCGATGCCCTTAGTAGGAAGTCTACTCATTCCTTGAGTGCTATTCGTGTGCTCCCCGATGACCTTTGTGCCGAGTTTCGTAAGTTAGGTATGCAACTTGTAGAGAGTGGTTTTGATTATCTTGGTGCTATGGTTGCCGAGCCCGTTCTTCACCGTGAGATTCTAGATAGCCTTGTGGACGATGCTACCTTTAAAAGTTTTCAAGCCAAGCTTCTTGAAGGGAAAGCGAAGGATTGTGAGATTGATGCTAGAGGTTACCTCCGTTACCGAGGACGCATGTATGTGCCCGATGCCGTTGACTTGAGGAAGAGAGTTCTAGATGAAGCTCATCTATCCCCTTATTCGATTCACCCCGGAGGAGACAAGATGTATAAAGATTTGAAGCTTCAGTTTTGGTGGCCTAACATGAAGAATGACATTGTGTCATATGTTGGAAGGTGTCTTACTTGTCAACAAGTGAAGATCGAGCATAAGAGACCCTATGGTTTGCTACAACCATTGGAGGTTCCTTTATGGAAGTGGGAGTCCATTTCCATGGATTTTGTGATGGCTTTGCCTAAGACCGTTGGTGGAAAGGATGCCGTATAGGTTGTTGTGGATAGGTTGACCAAGTGTGCTAGGTTCATTCCTATCAAAGAGACTTGGAGTTTAGACCGTCTTGCTAGTGCTTATGTTGAAGAGATCGTTCGTTACCATGGTGTTCCTAAGGAGATCGTTTCGGATCGTGACCCGAGGTTTTGTTCAAGATTTTGGAAAACTTTGCAAGATGCTATGGGTAGTAAGTTGTTGATGAGTACCGCTTTTCATGCCGCTATCGATGGACAATCCGAGAGGACAATTCAAACTCTAGAAGACTTGTTGCGTGCTTGTGCCCTTGATTTTCATTCTAGTTGGGAGAAGAGCTTACCTTTGGTGGAATTTTCTTACAACAATAGTTATCATGCTTCTATCAAGATGGCCCCTTATGAAGCCCTTTATGGAAGGAAATGCCGTAGTCCAATTTGTTGGGACCAAGCAAGTGATGTCCGTGATCTAGGACCCGACAAGTTAGCCGAGACGATTGATCAAGTGAAGCTCATCCGTGAAAGAATGAAAGCCGCCCAAGATCGCCAGAAATCCTATGCCGATGTTCGCCGTCGACCCTTGGAATTTGAAGTTGGAGATAAAGTGTTCTTGAAAGTGTCCCCGATGAAAGGAGTAAAGAGATTTGGAGTCAAAGGGAAGTTGAGTCCAAAGTACATTGGACCTTATGAAGTGATAAAGAGGATTGGTGCCGTGGCTTATAAGTTGGATTTGCCCCCGAGTTTGGGTAAAGTTCATGATGTCTTTCATGTTTCTCAACTTAGGAAATACATTAGCGACCCTAGTCATGTGTTGCAAAATGAGATTCCCGAGCTTGAGCCTAGTCTTTCCTTCGAGGAGAGACCGATTAAGATTTTGGATAAGAAGGAGAAGAAGCTAAGGAGCAAAGTGGTGCCCTTGGTGAAGGTTTTGTGGAAGTGTGGTGATGTAGAAGAAGAGACTTGGGAGCCGGAGGCTTCCATGCGTGTCAAGTACCCTAGTTTGTTTTCTTAAGGTAATGCCTTTTCGTTTCAAGTTTCGAGGGCGAAACTTTTTAAAAAGGTGGGATGATTGTAACACCCCGCACTTTCCTTATATTTTAAATAAACTTTTAAGTAATTTTTATTAAATAATTATTATTTAAAGCTTATTTTCATAAAATATCGTAACGGTAATAATAGTGTAGATTTTTAATAATATTATTCTCCGTCTCGAGTTATAGTAGACTTGGGACGAAAATTCTAGTGGATACCGACTCATTTTGAGTTATTGGGCTTAACTTGACTCATGGGCCTTTTTCCCCCTCTTTTCTCTACACAAAACCTCAACTAAACCCTCACAACTTCATCTCCCTCACTTGTAATTTCTGAAATTTCCCAACAACCACCCCACCATTGTTGAACCTTCCCTTACTAACCCTAAAACCACCATATCTCACTCAATTCTTCACCAATCTCGTTCCTTTTCGCGCCATTCTCTTCCTTTTCTCATTTCCTTTCTTTCTAAGTAAGAAAGTTGTCATCTTTCTCTCTATTTCGAAATTATCATCTTTCAAGGATGTGAATTCTTGACTTAATATCTTTATTTTTGTGTTTAGGGGAGAACTTGGACAACCCGGAGGAGGATAGCTACATCATTGACGAGTCTTTAGAAGATTGAAGTGCAAAAAGGTAACGGTGATGGGTTACTCGACTTTTATGTTAGAATTGTGTGGTTTTATGTAGTTATAATCTCATATGAATGTTAAAAGTTGTATCTTTCATGATTGGTGCTAATTTGGATGTTGAATATCATGCTTGTTTGCAATTCTCACATGTTTGGATGAAAATCTCATGCTACATCTCTTGAATCCGAAATTACCCATTCACATGCTCAAATATGTTGTTTTTCCGAGTTAGAATCATGCTAGGATACGTAAACAATTGATGGGAAACGATTTTTGTTGGTTTCAAATGGTTTGGAAGTGTTATGCATTGAACCCGTATGTTTGTAGTCCCAGCCGGGTGACCGGCGGCCGGTCTACTGACCGGCTGGGAGTTTCCTGTAAGTTTTGAGCATATTTTAGAAAGGCTGTAGTCCCAGCCGGGTGACCGGCGGCCGGTCTACTGACCGGCTGGGAGTACACTGAGTATTTTAGGTGATTTTGAGTTTTGGCTGTATTCCCAGCCGGGTGACCGGCGGCCGGGTGACCGGCTGGGAGTACACTGAAGGCTTTTTTTTGTGTTTTTGGAAAGTTGGCTGTATTCCCAGCCGGGTGACCGGCAGCCGGGTGACCGGCTGGGAGTGCACTAAAGGTTTTTATGAGTTTTTGAAATTTGGCTGTAGTCCCAGTAGGGTGATCGGCGCTCGGTCTCTTGACCATTGGGAGTGCACTGTAAGTTTTATTAAATTTCGATTTTGGCATGTTGTCCCGGGTGGCCTTGGCGGCCGGTACACACCACTACTGGGAGTCCCCTGTTTGTTCTATTTCACTTGCGACTTCTAATAATGATTGAGCTATGCATGCATCTTCTTTCCTATTGATAATTGGTTACTTTAAGACTCATTAATGTTATGATCATGCATAATGGTATTGGTTCTTGTTCGGACCCGAGTGTGACGTTTTACATTGTGAGACTACTCGACATTCCCTATTTATTTGCCCTCGGACATTGGGTCACGGTTAGGTGCCATTGTTTCCGAGTTGGGCTATTTTTCCTTCCGCCTTTTCGGACCGGGGGTCACGGTTAGGTGACAAGGTTCCGCTTGAGGTTACTCGAGTTCGGGCACGGTTAGGTGTACCATATTTCGAGTCTTGGATACGATTTGGTATCGTTTGTCGAATCGGGTGTCGTCCATCCCGAGAGTCTGGCCAGGTTTAGACTAGGACCGTATTATGATCGTCGTCCTACCAAGAGGTTGGAGTCTAGAGGGTTGTCTTGTTTGAGTCTATACTTTGTAAATTGTCTTACATGTGAGTCGGGTTGATGTGTGACAGTTTGATCTAATAATTCTTCTCTCATTTATGCGTAACTACTCTTATTGCATTTTGTATACTAATCATGATCCTCTCGTCACCGTAAGTATGTTACTCTCATGCTTGTTTATTTAATTAAATTCTTAATTATTTGTATTTTGACATATTGTGGCTGGGAGAACCCTGAGTTACTCCCCACTGACTGTGGCTTTCATATTTATTATGAATGACAGGTTGGTGATGAAGCTTAAGTGGGCAAGACCGTGTGAGCTAGCGAGTTCTTACCTCGGACCTTATTAGTTATTACATAATAGACTCACCTACTCTTGAACTTATGTTAATTCGTGGGATATCTTTTCCCCAATAAATAGACTTGTGTTGTAAACTTAAACTTAACTAACTAAACTTATTTATCGTGTTGGTAATGCCCCGCGTTGGACTTCGTTAGAAGTCTTAAAAGTTTTAAAAATCTCGTGTTTCCGCCACGATTAACTAGTTACTTTTAGTTACCTCATCGAGGGGTGTCACAGAAAAACAGGGAGAAAAAGAAACAGAGTCCGGTACGACCTTCCGAACGGCTGAAATTGAAGTGTATAATACATGGTTTTTCGGGATACCGGGGTCCCGTAACAAAATTCTCCGGAATTCACATAGAAAGTTCCTTGGGTCAGTTAAAGCGGTCACGCAAAGTTTGAGCACCAACGGAAGATATTTGGGGTGCCGGTGTGCCAAAAAAGATTCGTTGAAACTCGGATTATCGTGAAAAATGTGTTAAAGCTCGTTATTTGAGGTGAAATCGAAATGATTGATTCCGAAATGAGCTCGGACGCGTGATTGAAAAACAGGGAGAAAAAGAAACAGTCCGTCAGACGACAATCCGAACGGCTGAAATTGAAGTGTATAATACACGGTTTTTCGGGATTCCGGGGTCCCGGAACAAAATTCTCCGGAAATCACATAGAAAGTTCCTCGGGTCAGTTAAAGCGGCCACGCAAAGTTTGACCACCAACGGAAGACATTTGGGGGTGCCGGTGTGCCCAAACCAGCATTCGCCGAAACTCGGATTATCGTGAAAAATGTGTTAAAGCTCATTATATGAGGCTGAAATCGAACAGGTTGATTCCTGAAATCGAACAGGTTGATTCCTGAAATGAGCTCGGACGCGTGATTGAAAAACAGGGTGAAAAAGAAACAAGGTCCGATACGACCTTCCGAACGGCTGAAATTGAAGTGTATATACACGGTTTTTCGGGATTCCGGGGTCCCAAAACAAAATTCTCCGGAAATCACATAGAAAGTTTCTCGGGTCAGATAAAGCGGCCATGCAAAGTTTGAGCACCAATGAAAGACATTTGGGGGTGCCGGTATGCCACAAACCAGCATTCGCCGAAACTCGGATTATCGTGAAAAATGTGTTAAAGCTCGTTATTTGAGGCTGAAATCGAACAGATTGATTCCTGAAATGAGCTCGGACGCGTGATTGAAAAACAGGGAGAAAAAGAAACAGAGTCCGGTACGACCTTCCGAACGGCTGAAATTGAAGTGTATAATACACGGTTTTTCGGGATTCCGGGGCCCCGGAACAAAATTCTCCGGAAATCACATAGAAAGTTCCTCGGGTCAGTTAAAGCGGCCACGCAAAGTTTGAGCACCAACGGAAGATATTTGGGTGTGCCGGTGTGCCCAAACCAGCATTCGCCGAAACTCGGATTATCGTGAAAAATGTCTTAAAGCTCATTATTTGAGGCTGAAATCGAACAGGTTAATTCCTGAAATCGAACACCTAGATTCTTGAAATGAGCTCGGACGCGTGATTGAAAAACAGGGAGAAGAAGAAACATGGTCCGGTACGACCTTCCGAACGGCTGAAATTGAAGTGTATAATACACGGTTTTTCGGGATTCCGGGGTCCCGGAACAAAATACTCCGGAAATCACATAGAAAGTTCCTCGGGTCAGATAAAGCGGCCACGCAAAGTTTGAGCACCAGCGGAAGACATTTGGGGGTGCCGGTGTGCTACAAACCAGCATTCGCCGAAACTCGGATTATCGTGAAAAATGTGATAAAGCTCGTTATTTGAGGTTGAAATCGAACAGGTTGATTCCTGAAATCGAACAGGTTGATTCCTGAAATCGAACAGGTTGATTCCTGAAATGAGCTCGGACGCGTGATTGAAAAACAGGGTGAAAAAGAAACAGGGTCCGATACGACCTTCCGAACGGCTGAAATTGAAGTGTATAATACACGGTTTTTCGGGATTCCGGGGACCCGGAACAAATTTCTCCAAAAATCACATAGAAAGTTCCTCGGGTCAGATAAAGCGGTCACGGGAAGTTTGGGCACCAACGGAAGACATTTGGGGGTGCCGGTTTGCCCAAAAACCGAAGATTCGGCCGAAATTCGATTATCGTGAAAAATGTGTTAAAGCTCGTTATTTGAGGTCGAAATCGAACAGGTTGATTCCCGAAATCGAACAGTTGATTCTGAAATGAACTCGACGCGTGATTGAAAAACAGGAGAAAAAGAAACAGGTTTCGCACGACCTTCCGAACGGGAAAATTGAAGTGTATAATACACTTTTTTTTCGGGATTCCGGGGCCCCGGAACAAAATTCTCCGGAAATCACATAGAAAGTTCCTCGGGTCAGTTAAAGCGGCCACGCAAAGTTTGACCACCAACGGAAGACATTTGGGGGTGCCGGTGTGCCCAAACCAGCATTCGCCGAAACTCGGATTATCGTGAAAAATGTGTTAAAGCTCATTATATGAGGTGAAATTGAACAGTTGATTCCGAAATCGAACAGGTTGATTCTGAAATGAACTCAAACGCGTGATTGAAAAACAGGAGAAAAAGAAACAGTTCCTGTGCGACCTTCCGAAAGGTCAAATTGAAGTGTATAATTCACGGTTTTTCGGGATTCCGGTCCCGAACAAAATTCTCCTGGAAATCACATAGAAAGTTCCTCGGGTCGATTAAAGCGGCCACGCAAAGTTTGACCACCAACGGAAGACATTTGGGGGTGCCGGTGTGCCCAAACCAGCATTCGCCGAAACTCGGATTATCATGAAAAATGTGTTAAACCTCATTATTTGAGGCTGAAATCGAACAGGTTGATTACTGAAATCGAACACCATGATTCTTGAAATGAGCTCGGACGCGTGATTGAAAAATGGGGAGAAAAAGAAACAGGGTCCGGTACGACCTTCCGAACGGCTGAAATTGAAGTGTATAATACACGGTTTTCGGGATTCCGGGTCCCTTTAACAAAATTCTCCTAAATCACATAGAAAGTTCCTCGGGTCGATAAAGAGGCCACGCAAAGTTTGAGCACCAACGGAAGACATTTGGGGGTGCCGGTGTGCCACAAACCAAAGATTCACCGAAACTCGGATTATCGTGACAAATGTGTTAAAGCTCATTATTTCAGTTTGAAATCGAACAAAGTTGATTCCGAAATGAGCTCGGACGCGTGATTGAAAAAAAGGGAGAAAAAGAAACAGAGTCCTGACGACCTTCCGAACGGCTGAAATTGAAGTATATAATACACGGTTTTTCGGGATTCCTGGTCCCTAACAAAATTCTCCTAAATCACATAGAAAGTTCCTCGGGTCAATTAAAGCGGCCACGCAAAGTTTGAGCACCAACGGAAGACATTTGGGGGTGCCGGTGTGCCCAAACCAAAGATTCGCCAAACTCGGATTATCGTGAAAATGTGTTAAAGCTCATTATTTGAGGTCAAATCGAACAAAGTTGATTCCTGAAATCGAACAGTTGATTCTCAAATGAGCTCGGACGCGTGATTGAAAAACAGGTGAAAAAGAAACAGGTCCGATACGACCTTCCGAACTACCAAAGTCAAGTGTATAATACACGGTTTTTCGGGATTCCGGAACAAAATTCTCTGGAAATCACATAGAAAGTTCCTCGGGTCAGATAAACGGCCACGCAAAGTTTGAGCACCAACGGAAGACATTTGGGGGTGCCGGTGTGCCTGAAACCAAGATTCGCCAAACTCGGATTATCGTGAAAAATGTGATAAAGCTCGTTATTTGAGGCTGAAATCGAACAAGTTGATTCCTGAAATGAGCTCGGACGCGTGATTGAAAAACAGGGTGAAAAAGAAACAGGGTCCGATACGACTTTCCGAACGGCTGAAATTGAAGTGTCTAATACACGGTTTTTCGGGATTCCGGGGACCCGGAACAAAATTCTCCGGAAATCACATAGAAAGTTCCTCGGGTCAGATAAAGCGGTCACGCAAAGTTTGAGCACCAACGGAAGACATTTGGGGTGCCGGTGTGCCCTGAAAACCAAAGATTCGCCGAAACTCGGATTATCGTGAAAAATGTGTTAAAGCTCGTTATTTGAGGTCGAAATCGAAATGCAGTTGATTCCTGAAATGAGCTCGGACACGTGATTGAAAAACAGGGAGAAAAAGAAACAGAGTCCGGTACGACATTCCGAACGGCTGAAATTGAAGTGTATAATACACGGTTTTTCGGGATTCCGGGGTCCCGGAACAAAATTCTCCGGAAATCACATAGAAAGTTCCTCGGGTCAGTTAAAGCGGCCACGCAAAGTTTGACCACCAACGGAAGACATTTGGGGGTGCCGGTGTGCCCAAACCAGCATTCGCCGAAACTCGGATTATCGTGAAAAATGTGTTAAAGCTCATTATTTGAGGCTGAAATCGAACAGGTTGATTCCTGAAATCGAACAGGTTGATTCCTGAAATGAGCTCGAGCGCGTGATTGAAAAACAGGGTGAAAAAGAAACAGGGTCCGATACGACCTTCCGAAAGGCTGAAATTCAAGTATATAATACACGGTTTTTCGGGATTCCGGGGTCCCGGAACAAAATTCTCCGGAAATCACATAGAAAGTTCCTCGTGTCAGATAAAGAGGCCACGCAAAGTTTGAGCACCAACGGAAGACATTTGGGGGTGCCGGTGTGCCACAAACCAGCATTCACCGAAACTCGGATTATCTTGAAAAATGTGTTAAAGCTCGTTATTTGAGGCTGAAATAGAACAGGTTGATTCCTGAAATGAGCTCGGATGCGTGATTGAAAAACAGGGAGAAAAAGAAACAGAGTCCGGTACGACCTTCCGAACGGCTGAAATTGAAGTATATAATACACGGTTTTTCGGGATTCTGGGGTCCCGGAACAAAATTCTCCGGAAATCACATAGAAAGTTCCTCGGGTCAGTTAAAGCGGCCACGCAAAGTTTGACCACTAACGGAAGACATTTGGGGGTGCCGGTGTGCCCAAACCAGTATTCACCGAAACTCGGATTATCGTGAAAAATGTGTTAAAGCTCATTATATGAGGCTGAAATCGAACAGGTTGATTCCTTAAATGAGCTCGGACGCGTGATTGAAAAACAGGGTGAAAAAGAAACAGGGTCCGGTACGACCTTCCGAACGGCTGAAATTGAAGTGTATAATACACGGTTTTTCGGGATTCCGGGGTCCCAAAACAAAATTCTCCGGAAATCACATAGAAAGTTTCTCGGGTCAGATAAAGCGGCCACGCAAAGTTTGAGCACCAATGGAAGACATTTGGGGGTGCCGGTATGCCACAAACCAGACGCAAAACTCGGATTATCGTGAAAATGTGTTAAAGCTCGTTATTTGAGGCTGAAATCGAACAGTTGATTCCTGAAATGAGCTCGGACGCGTGATTGAAAAACAGGGAGAAAAAGAAACAGAGTCCTGCACGACCTTCCGAACTACAAAAATTGAAGTGTATAATACACGGTTTTTCGGGATATCGGGGTCCCGGAACAAAATACTCCGGAAATCACATAGAAAGTTCCTCGGGTCAGATAAAGAGGCCACGCAAAGTTTGAGCACCAACGGAAGATATTTGGGGGTGCCGGTGTGCCCAAACCAGCATTCGCCGAAACTCGGATTATCGTGAAAAATGTGTTCAAGCTCATTATTTGAGGCTGAAATCGAACAGGTTGATTCCTGAAATCGAACACCATGATTCTTGAATTGAGCTCGGACGCGTGATTGAAAAACAGGGAGTAAAAGAAACAGGGTCCGGTACGACCTTCCGAACGGCTGAAATTGAAGTGTATAATACACGGTTTTTCGGATTCGGGGTCCCGAACAAAATACTCCGGAAATCTCATAGAAAGTTCCTCGGGTCGATAAAGCGGCCACGCAAAGTTTGAGCACCAACGGAAGACATTTGGGGGTGCCGGTGGGCCACAAACCAGCATTCACCGAAACTCGGATTATCGTGAAAAATGTGTTAAAGCTCGTTATTTGAGGCTGAAATAGAACAGGTTGATTCCTGAAATGAGCTCGGATGCGTGATTGAAAAACAGGGAGAAAAAGAAACAGAGTCCGGTACGACCTTCCGAACGGCTGAAATTGAAGTATATAATACACGGTTTTTCGGGATTCCGGGGTCCCTGAACAAAATTCTCCGGAAATCACCTAGAAAGTTCCTCGGGTCAGTTAAAGGGGCCACGCAAAGTTTGAGCACCAACGGAAGACATTTGGGGGTGCCGGTGTGCCCAAACCAGCATTCGCCGAAACTCGGATTATCGTGAAAAATGTGTTAAAGCTCATTATTTGAGGCTGAAATCAAACAGGTTGATTCCTGAAATCGAACAGGTTGAGTCCTGAAATGAGCTCGAACGCGTGATTGAAAAACAGGGTGAAAAAGAAACAGGGTCCGATACGACCTTCCGAACGGCTGAAATTCAAGTGTATAATACACGGTTTTTCGGGATTCCGGGGTCCTGGAACAAAATTCTCCGGAAATCACATAGAAAGTTCCTCGGGTCAGTTAAAGCGGTCACGCAAAGTTTTATCACCAACGAAAGATATTTGGGGGTGCCGGTGTGCCCAAACCAGCATTCGCCGAAACTCGGATTATCGTGAAAAATGTGTTAAAGCTCATTATTTGAGGCTGAAATCGAACAGGTTGATTCCTGAAATCGAACAGGTTGATTCCTGAAATGAGCTCGGAAGCGTGATTGAAATACAGGGTGAAAAAGAAACCGGGTCCGATACGACTTTCCGAACGGCTGAAATTGAAGTGTATAATACACGGTTTTTCGGGATTCCGGGGTCCCGGAACAAAATTCTCCGGAAATTATATAGAAATTTCCTTGGGTCAGATAGAGCGGCCACGCAAAGTTTGAGCACCAACGGAAGACATTTGGGGATGCTTGGTGTGCCAAAACCAAAGATTCGCCGAAACTCGGATTATCGTGAAAATGTGTTAAAGCTCGTTATTTGAGGTTGAAATCGAACAGGTTGATTCCTGAAATGAGCTCGGACGCGTGATTAAAAAACAGGGTGAAAAAGAAACAGGGTCCGGTACGACCATCCGAACGGTAAAATTGAAGTGTATAATACAAGGTTTTTCGAATCCGAGGT
This sequence comes from Silene latifolia, assembly GCF_048544455.1. NCBI lineage: Eukaryota > Viridiplantae > Streptophyta > Magnoliopsida > Caryophyllales > Caryophyllaceae > Silene > Silene latifolia. The sequence goes on along the minus strand of NW_027413408.1, from coordinate 8,678 downwards.
CCCGGAAAAAAATTCTCCTAAATCACATAGAAAGTTCATCAGGACAAATAAAGTGGTCACGCAAAGTTTGAGCACCAACGAAAGACATTTGGGGGTGCCGGCGTGCCACAAACAAGCATTCGCCGAAACTCGGATTATCGTGAAAAATGTGTTAAAGCTCGTTATTTGAGGCTGAAATCGAACAGATTGATTCTGAAATGAGCTCGGACGCGTGATTGAAAAAACGAGGAGAAAAAGAAAATGAGTCCGATTTACCTTCCGAACGGAAAATTGAAGTGTATAATACACGGTTTTTGGGATTCCTGTCCCGAACAAAATTCTCCGGAAATCACATAGAAAGTTCTTCGGGTCGAAAAAAGCGGCCACGCAAAGTTTGAGCACCAATGGAAGACATTTGAAGGTGCCGGTGTGCCACAAACCAAAGATTCGCCAAAACTCGGATTATCGTGAAAATGTGTTAAAACTCGTTATTTGAGGTCAAATCGAACAAAGTTGATTTACGAAATCGAACAGTTGATTCTGAAATGAGTTCGACACGTGATTGAAAAACAGGAGAAAAAGAAACAGGGTCCTAGATTTACCTTCCGAACGGCCGAAATTGAAGTGTAATACACGGTTTTTCGGGATTCGGTCCCTTTAACAAAATTCTTCGGAAATCAAATAGAAAGTTCTTCGCGTCAGATAAAGCAGCCATGCAAAGTTTGAGCACCAACGGAAGACATTTGGGGGTGCCGGTGTGCCAAAACCAAAGATTCGCCGAAACTTAGATTATCGTAAAAAATGTTTTAAAGCTCGTTATTTGAGGCTGAAATCGAACATGTTGACTACTGAAATCGAACAGGTTGATTCCTGAAATGAGCTCGGACGCATGATTGAAAAAGAGGGAGAAAAAGAAACAGGTTCCAGACGACCTTTCGAACGGCCAAATTGAAGTGTATAATACACGGTTTTTCTGAATTCGTGGTCCCTTTAACAAAATTCTCCGGAAATTATATAGAAAGTTCCTCGGGTCGAGATAGAGCGCCACGCAAAGTTTGAGCACCAACGGAAGACATTTGGGGTGCCGGTGTGCCAAAACCAAAGATTCACTAAACTCGGATTATCGTAAAAAATGTGTTAAAGCTCGTTATTTGAGGCTGAAATCGAACAGGTTGATTCCTGAAATCGAACAGGTTGATTCCTGAAATGTGCTCAGATGCGTGATTGAAAAACAGAGATAAAAAGCAACAGGGTCCAGTACGACCTTCCGAACGGCTGAACTTGAAGTGTATAATACACGGTTTTTCGGGATTCCGAGGTCCCGGAACAAAATTCTCCGGAAATCACATAGAAAGTTCCTCGGGTCAGATAAAGCGGCCACGCAAAGTTTGAGCACCAACGGAAGATAATTGGGGGGTGCCGGTGTGCCATAAACCTGCATTCGCCGAAACTCGGATTATCGTGAAAAATGTGTTAAATTTCGTTATTTGATGCTGAAATCGAACAGGTTGATTCATAAAATGAGCTCAGACGCGTTAATGAAAAACACGAAGAAAAAGAAACAGGGTCTGGTACGACCTTCCGAACGGCTGACATTGAAGTGTATATAATACACTTTTTTTTTTCGGGATTCTAGGGTCCCGAACAAAATTCTCCGGAAATCACATAGAAAGTTCCTCGGGTCAGTTAAAGCGGCCACGCAAAGTTTGAGCACCAACGGAAGACATTTGGGAGTGCCGGTGTGCCCAAACCAGCATTCGCCGAAACTCGGATTATCGTGAAAAATGTGTTAAAGCTCATTATTTGAGGCTGAAATCGAACAGGCTGATTCCTGAAATCGAACAGCTTGATTCTTGAAATTATCTCGGACGCGTGATTGAAATACAGGGAGAAAAGAAAGAGGGTCCGGTACGACTTTTCGAACTAGTAAATTGAAGTGTATAATACACGGTTTTTGGGGATTCCGGGGTCCCGGAACAAAATACTCCGGAAATCACATAGAAAGTTCCTCGGGTCAGATAAAGCGGCCACGCAAAGTTTGAGCACCAACGGAAGAAATTTGGGGGTGCCGGTGTGCCACAAACCAAAGATTTCCGAAACTCGGATTATCGTGAAAAATGTGATAAAGCTCGTTATTTGAGGCTGAAATCGAACAGGTTGATTCCTGAAATCGAACAGGTTGATTTCTGAAATGATCTCGGACGCGTGATTGAAAAACAGGGGTGAGAAAGAAACAGGTCCTGATTTACCTTCCGAACGGTGAAATTGAAGTGTATAATACACGGTTTTTCGGGATTCCGGTCCCGGAACAAAATTCTCCGGAAATCACATAGAAAGTTCCTCGGTCAGATAAAGCGGCCACGCAAAGTTTGAGCACCAACGGAAGACATTTGGGGGTGCCGGTGTGCTACAAACCTGCATTCGCCGAAACTCGGATTATCGTGAAAAATGTGTTAAAGTTCGTTATTTAAGGCTAAATAGAACAGTTGATTCCTGAAATGAGCTCGGATGCGTGATTGAAAAATAGGAGAAAAAGAAACAGTCCGTCATTTACGACCTTCCGAACGGTGAAATTGAAGTGTATAATTCACGGTTTTTTCGGGATTCCGGTCCCGAACAAAATTCTTCGGAAATCACATAGAAAGTTCCTCGGGTCGCTTAAAGCGGCCACGCAAAGTTTGAGCACCAACGGAAGACATTTGGGGGTGCCGGTGTGCCAAAACCAAAGATTATCCGAAACTCGGATTATCGTGAAAATGTGTTAAAGCTCATTATTTGAGGTCAAATCGAACAGTTGATTCTGAAATCGAACAAAGTTGAGTCCTGAAATGAGCTCGGTCGCGTGATTGAAAAACAGGGTGAAAAAGAAACAGGGTCCGATACGACCTTCCGAACGGTACCGAAATTCAAGTGTATAATACACGGTTTTTCGGGATTCCGGTCCCGGAACAAAATTCTCCGGAAATCACATAGAAAGTTCCTCGGGTCTTAAAGCGCCACGCAAAGTTTTAGCACCAATGGAAGACATTTGGGGTGCTGGTGTGCCCAAACCAGATTCGCCGAAACTCGATTATCGTGAAAATGTGTTAATGCAAGTTATTTGAGGTGAAATCGAACAAAGTTGATTCCTGAAATGAGCTCGGACGCGTGATTGAAAAACAGGAGAAAACTAAACAGGTCCTAGACGACCTTCCGAGCTACCGAAAATTGAAATGTATATAATACACGATTTTTCTAGATTCCTAATCCGAACAAAATTCTCCTAAATCACATAGAAAGTTTCTAGGTTCAGATAAAGCGGCCACGTAAAGTTTGAGCACCAACGGAAGAAATTTGGGGTGCCTGTGCCACAAAAACCAAAGATTCGCCGAAACTCGATTATCGTGAAAATGTGTTAAAGCTTATAATTTGAGGTCAAATCGAAATCGAATGGGTTGATTCCTGAAATCGAATGCGACTTTATTCCCAAATGAGCTCGGACGCGTGATTGAAAAACGAGGAGAAAAAGAAACAGGGTCCTAGTTTACCTTCCGAACTAAATCAAGTGTATAATACACGGTTTTTCAGGATTCCGGAGTCACGGAACAAAATCTACGGAAATCACATAGAAAGTTTCTCGTGTCAGATAAATTGGCCACACAAAGTTTGAACACTAACGGAAGACATTTGGGGATGACGGTATGCCACAAACCAGCATTAGCCGAAACTCGGATTATCGTGAAAAATGTTTTAAAGCTCGTTTTTTGAGGCTGAAATCAAACAGGTTGATTCCTGGAATCAAAACAGGTTGATTCCTAAATTAAGCCCGCACGCGCGATTGAAAAACAGGGAGAAAAAGAAACAGGGTCCGGTACGACCTTCCGAACGGTTGAAATTGAAGTGTTTATATATATAATACACGGTTTTTCGGGATTTCTGAGTCCCTGAACAAAATTCTCCGGAAAACACATAGATAGTTCCTCGGGTCAGATAAAGCGGCCACACAAAGTTTGAGCACCAACGGAAGACATTTCGGGTGCTTCTGTGCCTGCCACAAACCAAAGATTCGCCGAAACTCGGATTATCGTGAAAAATGTGTTAAAGCTCGTTATTTGAGGTCGAAATCGAACAAAGTTGATTCCTGGAATCAAAAGAGGTTTATTCCTAAAATGAGCTCGGACGCGTGATTGAAAAACAGGAGAAAAAGAAACAGGGGTCCGCACGACCTTCCCAACGGCTCAAATTGAAGTGTATAATACATGGTTTTTCTAAGTTTCCGGTCCCGAACAAAATTCTCCGAAATCACATAGAAAGTTCCTCGGTCGATAAAGCGGTCACGCAAAGTTTGAGCACCAACGGCAAGACATTTGGGGGTGCCGGCGTGCCAAAACCAAAGATTCGCCAAACTCGGATTATCGTGAAAAATGTGTTAAAGCTCGTTATTTGAGGCCGAAATCGAACAAAGTTGATTCCTGAAATCGAACAGTTGATTTCTCGAAATGAGCTCGGACGCGTGATTGAAAAAGCAGTGAAAATTAAACAGGTCCGAAACGACCTTCCGAACGGCCGAAATTGAAGTGTATAATACTTGGTTATTCGGGATTCCGGGCCCGGAACAAAATTCTCCTAAATCACATAGAAAGTTCCTCGGGTCGAGTAAAGCGGCCACGCAAAGTTTGAGCACCAATGGAAGACATTTGGGGGTGCCGGTGTGCCACAAACCAAAATTCGCCGAAACTCGATTATCGTGAAAAATGTGTTAAAGCTCGTTATTTGAGGCCAAATCGAACAGATTGATTCTCGAAATGAGCTCGGACGCGTGATTGAAAAAATGTGGAGAAAAAGAAACAGAGTCCTACGACCTTCCGAACGACTGAAATTGAAGTGTATAATACACGGTTTTTCGGTCCCGGAACAAAATTCTACGGAAATCACATAGAAAGTTCTTCGGGTCAGATAAAGCGGCCATGCAAAGTTTGAGCACCAACGGAAGACATTTGGGGTGCCGGTGTGCAAACCAAAGATTCAAAACTTGGATTATCGTGAAAAATGTGTTAAAGCTCGTTATTTGAGGCTGAAATCGAAATCGAACAGGTTGATTCCCGAAATGAGCTCGGACGCGTGATTGAAAAAACAGGGAGAAAAAGAAACAGAGTCCTATGCGACCTTCCGGACGGTGAAATTGAAGTGTATAATACACGGTTTTGGGTCTCGGAACAAAATTCTACGAAATCACGTAGAAAGTTCCTCGGTCGTAAAGCGGCCACGCAAAGTTTGAGCACCAATGGAAGACATTTGGGGGTGCCGGTGTGCCACAAACCAACATTCGCCGAAACTCGGATTATCGTGAAAAATGTGTTAAAGCTCATTATATGAGGTAAATCGAACAAAGTTGATTCCCAAATCGAACGACTTGATTCCTGAAATGAGCTCGGACGCGTGATTGAAAAACAGGAGAAAAAAGAAACAAGGTCCAAAGATTTACCTTCCTGGACGGCCGAAATTGAAGTGTATAATACACGGTTTTTCGATTCCGGTCCCTAACAAAATTCTACTAAATCACATAGAAAGTTTCTCGGGTCGATATAAGCGGCCACGCAAAGTTTGAGCACTAACGGAAGACATTTGGGAGTGCCGGTGTGCCACAAACCAAAGATTCGCCGAAACTCGAATTATCGTGAAAAATATGTTAAAGCTCGTTATTTGAGGTCGAAATCGAACAGTTGATTCCTAAATCGAACAGGTTGATCCCTAAAATGAGCTCGGACGCGTGATTGAAAAACAGGAGAAAAAGAAACAGGTCCGTCCGACCTTCCGAACGGTTGAAATTGAAGTGTATATATATAATACACGGTTTTTCGAGATTTCGGGGTCCCGAACAAAATTCTCCTAAATCACATAGAAAGTTCCACGGGTCAAATAAAACGGCCACGCAATGTTTGAGCACCAACGGAAGACATTTGGGGGTGCCGGTGTGCCACAAACCAACATTTGCCGAAACTCGGAATATCGTGAAAATGTGTTAAAGCTCGTTATTTGAGGTGAAATCAAACAAAGTGATTCCTGAAATCGAACAGGTTAATTCTGAAATGAGCTCGGACGCGTGATTGAAAAACAGGGCGAAAAAGAAACAGGTCCGTACGACCTTTCGAATCAATAAATTGAAGTGTAATACACGGTTTTTCGGGATTCCGGGTCCTTAACAAAATTCTCCTGAAATCACATAGAAAGTTCATCGGGTCCGATAAAGCGGCCATGCAAAGTTTGAGCACCAACGGAAGACATTTGGGGGTGCCGGTGTGCCACAAACCATCATTCGCCGAAACTCGGATTATCGTGAAAAATGTGTTAATGCAAGTTATTTGAGGCTGAAATCGAACAGTAGATTCCTGGAAATGAGCTCGGACGCGTGATTGAAAAAACAGGAGAAAAATAAACGAAGGTCCGTCACGACCTTCCGAGCGGCCGAAATTGAAGTGTATAATACACGATTTTTCGGGATTCCTGAATCCCGGACAAAATTCTCCGAAAATCACATAGAAAGTTTCTCGGGTCAGATAAAGCGGCCACGCAAAGTTTGAGCACTAACGGAAGACATTTGGGAGTGCCGGTGTTCCACAAACCAGCATTCGCCGAAACTCGAATTAACGTGAAAAATATGTTAAAGCTCGTTATTTGAGGTTGAAATCGAACAGGTTGATTCCTGAAATCGAACAGGTTGATTGCTGAAATGAGCTCGGACGCGTGATTGAAAAACAGGGAGAAAAAGAAACATGGTCCGGTACGACCTTCCGAACGGTTGAAATTGAAGTGTATATATATAATACACGGTTTTTTCTGATCTCGGTCACTTTAACAAAATTTTCCTAAATCACATAGAAAGTTCCTCGGGTCAGATAAAGCAGCCACGCAAATTTTGAGCACCAACGGAAGACATTTGGGGGTGCCGGTGTGTCACAAACCAGCATTCGCCGAAACTCAGATTATCGTGAAAAATGTGTTAAAACTCGTTATTTTAGGTGAAATGGAACAGTTGATTTACGAAATCGAACAAAGTTGATTTACGAAATCGAACAGGTTGATTGCTGAAATGAGGTCGGACGCGTTATTGAAAAACAGGAGAAAAAGAAACAAGGTCCCAGACGACCTTCCGAATCTGTTGAAATTGAAGTGTATATATATAATACACGGTTTTTCGGATTCCTGTCCCGAACAAAATTCTCCTAAATCACATAGAAAGTTCTTCGGGTCAGATAAAGCGGGCACGCAAAGTTTGAGCACCAACGGAAGACATTTGGGGTGCCGGTGTGCCATAAACCGAAGATTCGCAAACTCGGAATATCGTGAAAAATGTGTTAAAGCTCGTTATTTGAGGATGAAATCAAACAAGTTGATTCCTGAAATCGAACAGGTTGATTCCTGAAATGAGCTCGGACGCGTGATTTAAAACAGGAGAAAAAAAAGGGTCCGATTTGACCTTCCGAACTACCGAAATTGAAGTGTAATACACGGTTTTTCGGGATTCCGGGGTCCCGGAACAAAATTCTCCTGAAATCACATAGAAAGTTACTCGGGTCAGATAAAGCGGTCACGCAAAGTTTGAGCACCAACGGAAGACATTTGGGGGTGCCAGCGTGCCAAATCAAAGATTCGCCGAAACTCCTGACTATCGTGAAAAATGTGTTAAAACTCGTTATTTGAGGCCGAAATCGAACAGGTTGATTCCTGAAATCGAACAGCTTGATTCCCGAAATGAGCTCGGACGCGTGATTGAAAAACAGGAGAAAAAGAAACAGGCTCCTGACGACCTTCCTTCCGAACTAAAAATTGAAGTGTAATACACGGTTTTTCTAATCCGGTCCCGGAAAAATTCTCCTAAAATCACATAGAAAGTTCCTCGGGTCAGATAAAGCGGCCACGCAAAGTTTGAGCACCAACGAAGACATTTGGGGGTGTCGGTGTGTCACAAACCAAAGATTCGCCGAAACTTATATTATCGTGAAAAATGTGTTAAAGCTCGTTATTTGAGGCTGAAATCGAACAAGTTGATTCCCTTAAAATCGAACAAAGTTGATTCTTGAAATGAGCTCGGACGTGTGATTGAAAAACAGGAGAAAAAGAAACAGGTCCGCATTTACCTTCCGAACGGTTGAAATTGAAGTGTATATATATAATACACGGTTTTTGGGTTCAAAGGTCCCGTAACAAAATTCTCCGGAAATCACATAGAAAGTTCCTCGGTTAGATAAAGCGGCCACGCAAAGTTTGAGCACCAACGAAGACATTTGGGTGCCGATGTGCCCAAAACCAAAGATTCGCTAAACTCGGAATATCGTGAAAATGTGTTAAAACTCGTTATTTGAGACTCAATCAAAAAGGTGTTGATTCCTGAAATCGAACAGTTGATTCTGAAATGAGCTCGGACGTGATTGAAAAACGAGGAGAAAAAAAACAGGTCCGTCACGACCTTCCGAACGGTGAAAATTGAAGTATAATACACGGTTTTTCGGGATTCCGAGGTCCCTGAACAAAATTCTCCGGAAATCACATAGAAAGTTCCTCGGGTCGATAAAGCGGCCACGCAAAGTTTGAGCACCAACGGAAGACATTTGGGGGTGCCGGTGTGCCTGACAAACCCGCATTCGCTAAACTTTGATTATCGTGAAAAATGTATTAAAGTTCGATATTTGAGGCTGAAATCGAAAAGGTTGATTCATAAA
>NW_027413407.1:0-54930 GCF_048544455.1 Silene latifolia | reverse complement strand
AATTCACTAATGAGTGTGTTGAAGCCTTTAATATAATTAAGGAAGCACTAATCTCGGCACCAATCATCCAACCACCAAATTGGGAGCTATCATTTGAGATCATGTGTGATGCAAGTAACTACGCCGTTTGAGCGGTTCTTGGCCAATGGGTAGGAAAGGCTTTGCATGCTATTTATTATATAATCAAGACTCTTGATACCGCCCAAGTGAACTATGATACTACCGAGAAGGAATTCCTTGCCATTTTCTATGCACTAGACAAATTCCGTTCATATTTGCTTGGATCAAAAGTAATTGTTTTCTCGGATCACCGTGCTCTTCGACATCTCTTGATAAAGAAAGAGGCAAAACCAAGGTTGTTGAGATGGATTTTCCTACTCCAAGAATTCGATTTGGAGATAAGAAATAAAAAGGGAGCCGAGAATGTGGTAGTGGATCACTTGTCAAGAATTCGATTTCATGATGATGAGGGAGAGACACCGATCAATGACTCTTTCCCCGATGATATTTTGATGGCCATTCACTCACAACTTGAGAAGCACGCCACACCATGGTTCTCCGACTATGCTAATTACATTGTTGGGGGAGTTCTTCCTCCAAACTTTAACTACAATCAGAGGAAGAGATTCTTGTTTGAAGTGAAGAGATACTTTTGGGATGATCCCAATCTTTACAAGGAATGTAGTGATGGACTTTACCGAAGATGCATACCCCAATGGGAAGTTCAAGGTGTTTTAAAAGGATGTCATTCATCACCTTATGGTGGACACCATGGAGCACGAAGAACTATTGCTAAAGTCCTCCAATCGGGCTTCTTTTGGCCTACCATGTTTGAAGATTCTAGAGAATTTATTCTTCATTGTGATCCTTGCCAAAGAACCGGAAACATTTATTGTAGAAATGAGATGTCACAACGAGGAATATTGGAGGTGGAAATTTTTGATGTTTGGGGAATTGACTACCAAGGACCATTTGTGTCATCTAAGGGTAACAAGTACATTCTTGTAGCTGTCGATTATGTGTCAAAATGGGTAGAAGCAATTGCTACCCCAACCGATGATGCCAAAACGGTTACCAAACTTCTCAAGAAAGTAATCTTCCCAAGGTTCGGAGTCCCTTGAGAAGGTTGTTAACAAGACTCGTAAGAATTGGAGTATAAAGCTTGATGATACTCTTTAGGCTTATAGGACGGCCTATAAGACTCCCATATGAGCCTCCCCTTACAAGCTAGTTTATTGAAAAGTATGTCATTTTCCAATTGAGCTAGAATACAAAGCTTTTTGGGCAATCAAAGTTCTCAACCTTGATCTCAAGCTAAGTGGCCAAAAGAGGATAATGCGAATCCAAGAGTTGGAGGAATTCCGACTACAATCCTATGAGAATGCTAAGATTTAGAAATAAAGGACAAAGTTGCTTCATGACAAGAGAATCAAGCAAAAGGCCTTGCACAAGGGAGACAAAGTCCTTCTATTTAACTCCTAATATCGACTCTTTCCCGGGAAGCTGAATTCTAGATGGATGGGTCCCTATGGGATTACCGAGGTAGGAAAATATGGATATTTTGAGATAAAATCGGAAGATGGAAACAAATTCAAAGTCAATGGCCAAAGGTTAAGACCATATTATGAAGGAGCATTAATTGGAGAAGTCGAGGTCATCCGCCTCGAGCCTCTCCCACCATGAAAAGACCATCAAAGAGAGAGTTTGGTGGAGTCCTCTTCAAACCACCATTTGTAAATATACTAACTCTTCTCACTTGTATTTTTTTAGCTTTATTGCATTTACATAAAAGCATGATTCTTGACATGAGAGTAGGTGAGGGAGGGTTACTAACCCTTTTGATGAATGAAGGATTTAGAAATTCAAGTGTGGGGAAGTACTCTTATCGAATGAGGAAGAAGAATATAAAAAAGGAGGAGACTCCCACGGGCAGACCTGAGCCCATGGGAAATGCAGGCAATCCGAGCGTCCTAAAGGGAACCCGCTCGTCCTGTGCAAAATCCAAGCGTCCTGGCATTGGGACGCGGGTCCTGAGAAAGCTAGAAATTGAAGAACTCATACTGTGTTAGAATATGGGCAGATCATGAAGAAGATGCTCGTCCCAGGATTAGAGACGATCTTCCCTAGCATGATCCGAGCGTCTTGGCAGGCTCTAAAACTTTGGTTTCACACTGTTTGAAAATTTGTGCATCCTGAAGAGAAGTCGAGTGTCCCCAGCCAGATCCGCCCGTCTTGAGCAAAATCCATGCGTCTCAGCACGGATTGGAAATACCAGAGTGTACTGACTGTGGATCCGAGCGTCTTGTGCTTGATCCGCCTTTCCCCTGAAGCACTGATCCGAGCGTCCTGAGCACGGCCCGCGCGTCTCCCTAGCGTGTTTTGCTCCCTTAATTTCGACAAATGTAAACTTCTTCCCACCACACATTTCATGACACCTCATCCTTCTTTCCTCTATAAAACATAAAATCTTCTCCCATATGACTCAAAACACATCAAAAGCATCCACTTACCTCTCTAAATTAAAAACCCCCATAACCTAGGGTTTCAAGAAGGATCTCAAATTACAAAGAATATATTTATCTTCAACAAGTCAAATTTCAAGATCTACTTTTAAGATGAGACCAAGAGGATCCTTTCCTAGAGAAAGGAGAAGAACAAGAGTGATTGGAAGATCCTCAACATCACACCTCAACACTTTAAGGAGATAAAATGAAGAGATTGTGGATTTCTCAAGACTTAAACGAATTTTCCAACATAGAATTCGTTAATGATGCCCAAAGGATTGTCTTTCATCGTTTACTCGGTAAGAACATCCTTCCTACTAAATTTAATTGCCATGAGACTTTGAGAAAACTAGGCATCTACCATCAAACCGAGGCACTATTTGAGTTATTTGGTCTTTCCTCTATGTTCAACATGCATGAACTCACTTATCGGTCCTTGGTTCTTGAATTCATGAGTTTTCTAAAGATCTCTACCTTGAACAAACAAAATTGTGTGGAATTTCGACTCGAAAATACAACCCAAATGATGAAACTTGTAGATTTTGCTAGTGTGCTAGGTCTTGATGAATCGCCTACCCGTACATCTAGACCCCAGAACTATAGTATAGCACCTCTATGGCGAGCTTTGACCAGTCGCGATTTCTCTTATATCAAAGAATGCTCGGCCAACTACATTCAAAACCCTATCATTCGGTGCACTTACCGGTTTCTCACAAGCACTCTCTTAGCTCGCCGTGATCCCGCGGTAGTGAATGAACTGGATTTTGTTTTTATGGAATCCTACTTAAGGATACAAGGCAGAAGCGGTTACCACTTCAACGCTCCCCTAGTACTTCTTGAAAAATGGGCAAAGTTTCAGAATGGAGATGATGATGGCATGATACACATTGTCAATGGGGGACTAATAACAAAACTAACAAAATTCTTCAACCCCAATTTCAACCACAACAATGCTTACACACCTCTTCCGGGAAAAACATGGATCGATGAAATGTTGCTTCTCCAACAACACCATTGGATAGCCCTTGAAGGCTTTGAGAAAAGGATTAAATCGATCACCAAAGGGAGCACCCCCATGTACCTTCCAATGGAAGACTTAACAAGGATATCACCTCGAAGGGGTCCTCTATCTCAAGTACCGTCCTATCTCGTCCCAACTAATGCAAACCAAGCAAATCAAAACCCACCCCCTACTCCATCTTAACAACAAGAACCTCAAGCAAATGAAGAAGAAAAGGTTATGATCCCGCCCTACCCCTTAAAATACCAACCTTATAATCACCCAAATCCCTTCATCCTCCCAAGAGATGACTTTGTCACGGGTATCCTCCAAGATATGCACCAAAGGCAATATGAAGTAAGAGTGGATAATTATTGTGCTCTCTATCCACAATTCCACCGATTGGCCCGCTAAGGGCATGTTAGTGAAGAGGTAATGCTTCCCTCTTGGGCTCAAATGGATATCCTCTTTCCAAACTCGGAAAATGCCAATGGTGGAGCTCATGGAGAAGGGGAAGGTGAAAGGTCAAGTAGCGGTGATACGTTGGAAGTGAACAGTGATGGGGACGAGTTCATGGACTTCTATGAAAGTGATGCATCAAAGGAGAAATGGGATAGCGATTTGGAAGGAGGTGATAGCAACCTATGAAGACGTTCATGAGCTCGGTGAAGTGGGCATGCGCTACTTACCATGGTCAAGGTGAAACTCTTCTTCTCCCCTCATTTTTCTTAACAAAGAATTCATGCTTTTCTAACTTTGGTTAACAATTAATTGTTTCAAACTTTAATGGTGTCCTTGTAAAAGTTAAGGACTATTATTCCACCTTAGCAACATCAAGGTGATAAATTTATTGTTCCCGCTTGAAAAATCCAAAATGACAAACTAGTTTCATGCATTGCATACTTGTGCATGAACTTTCACATTTTTGACACTAGAAATGGTGTCTTATTTGGTTTGGGGAATTTTAAGCATAAGCATTGGGAGTTAATCTAAATTAGCTATTCGACAAATAAATTCATGCATCTTACAATGTAGTGTAGTTTGCATCACTTGTATATATGACATGTAGCTTGCACCTTAGTGTAGAAATCATGCATTCACATTTAGCTTGCATAATTTTCTATCGTATTGGCTATTGAGGACAATGCCCATACTAGTGTGGGGATGGAAAATTCTAACTTGACTTTTAAATCAAAAAACCATAAAAATTGATTTTTTTTGAAAAATACAAAAACATGTTCATTCCTTTATAGTGTAAAATTGTATATATTTTGTATTTATTGTGTTTGTTTGTCCTTCTATCACATTGATCGACTACGCCACATCCGAGACATGAGGATCATGAAGACCGCATGGTATGATCTTTCCAATCTCCTTTTTCCTCTCTATGTTAATGACTATGTGGCTTTATTTTGGTTGATGCGGTATACACCAATGTGATCTTAGGAATTGCATTTAGTTTATATGGCATACTAGTTGGTAGAAGCATATGCATTAGAATGTATATATGTTAGTTGCATCATGGCATGTAGTTGCATTTTAGGAAAAATTTTGTGAAAGCATCTATTTGGGAAGCTTGAAAAGTGTATATAAGGCCCTTGTAGATATTTTTTCTTCTTAAGACTTTGCTCATTAGAATGCTTGTAAAACACCCTAGGATGTGTCACGCTAGTGTCCTTTGACCCATGGATTAAGGCCTAGTCAAGAATACCTTGTGATGTGATAACTCCTTGGCTACCATTTATTCCAAGGTGACCCTTGAAACCATGCAACCATCTTCCACATTCTACCACATTTTGTCAACAAGAGGGAATGGGCACAAAAATTGTTCAAATTTGAGTTCAAGCATTGAAACGAAAGTCAAAAAGTTTGCAATTGCATCAAAAGAAAAGAGGAGTAACAAAAATAAAAACTCCTATGCTTCAAATATAAGGACCCTCACTACAAATGGGGTAGCTTTGAAAATGTTCAAAAGAAAATGCAAAAAGTTAAAAGTTGTCAAGTATTGAAATGCCAAACATCAAAAGAAATGGCAAAAAGAAAGTGTTCTCAAATGTCAAATGCCACAAATTGGGGGAAATAACAACAATAAAAGCAAACTCCCACATAAAACTCAAAAATCTATTGATCCCTTTTCCATCGAATCCACTTTTGTGCATGGTAGAAAGGGGACGACCCTTCTTCTTGTCTAGGCAAGAAGGGGAATTCCGCGATCCTCCAGTGTTTCTAACACCATAGGGAGTCTACTCTTGACGAAAGCATTTAACAATTGAGGAAAAAGGTACCCTAGCTTGACACAACTTGGAGGTGATTTATTGGTATCCTTCTAGGCTTAGTAGTTTGAAGAAACCGTATCTATGATAGAGTGTGTACCATTAGATTGCTTCCCTTGTAGATAATTTCCATCACTTAGATGAGGAATGTGGCTATTCATTTTTGTAGATGCATCCATTATTCGTTTTGTGTGCTTTAATGCTTGGATGTGTCGCCATTTTGGCAAGCCCCGCCTTGCCTTGCAAGAAGGCATCCTACCTCATGGTTGTCTTGCTGTGAGTTGAAGGGGCGGAGTGAGACCCGCTAATTGTCTCACATCGGCTATATTAGTAAGTTAGTTTAAATAAAGTTCCTAGTTTTGGTCACCTCTTTACTCGGGACGAGCAAAGTTTCGGTTTGGGGATGTTTGGTGTGACTCATATTTGAGCATATTTAGTCCCCGAATTAACCTCGTTCCTATGCTTTATAGCACTTATTTGGGTCATTTCTTATCTTTAGTTTCCCATTTTACATATTCTTTGAGGATATGTATCCTTGGTAGGAGAGGATTGCTAACCTTGCATTCATGTGGCAAAATGGAGCTAAATTGATGGCATCTAATGACCAAGCATCAAAGAGAACACAATAATAGAAGGCCTATGTAGATAATAAAGTGAAATGGGCAATGATGAAGGGATCCTTGCATCCCCGAAATGATTCTTGAAGATTGTGAAGGAGGAAAAAGAGGACAAGCTGTCTGCCTAGGAATCCGACCGGATCAGGCACTATCCGGGCGCCTCCCAACAGCATGATCCGGGCTTCTTATGCCCAAGACGAGCGTCCCTCAGCAAGATGATTTGAGCGTCTTGCCCTAGGATCCGCTCGGATCGCAGGTCAAAGAGCCCGTGCCATAGCTCAAGACGCACGGATCGTGACAAGACTAGCATGAGGATATGCTCATTTCCTTCGAGAGGAGCATTTCCTCAACTTTTATTAGGGTCTTAATAGTCATTTAAACCCTTAGTAACCCTAATCCTTGTACCTAATCTTTAGTATAAATATCCCATTGTACTACTTAGATTAGTATGCTCTCTTAATGAAGCTATAATCAAGTTGTAATCATCCTTTAATGTTCTCTTAATCCATCCTTAATCTTGTAATCAATTCTTAATCAAGTTATAATACAATATTAATCTTTCCTTAATTTCTCTATTGTTCTTCATTTATTTTGGGTAATTAGAAGATTATTTGGGTTTATTTGGAGGATTAACAACCTTCCATCAATCATCAAGTACTTCTATTATTATTTGCTTTATTATTTGGAATCATCTTCATAGGTATAATTCTCTTTTAACCTTGTTTAATTATTGTTAATCACCTTCATTTATTCATCATGTTTTGCCTTACTAGTATGATTGAGAACCTTGTTAGCATGTTGAACTTGATCATGAGTGAGTAGTTTCCTTAACTAGGGTTAATGGGGAATTAGGGGAAACCAACATGGGGATTGATTCATGCTTAATCTAATATGTTTTCATAATTAATTTGCTTGCTTATTGTGATTTCAACTTATGCACATGTTATGTTTGATGAAATGCGAGCCTATGAATCCTTGCATTTTTTACCCATCACCTATCTTTTCAATGAGACTTGTAAACTTATACACCAACTCGAGTCTCATTAGACCATGCATATAGTTGAATAGGAAGGACTAAGTCGACTTGTAGGTGTTGTACAATCTAATCGATTCGGCTCCGGGACCCAAACCTTCTTAAAGATTATAAGCCTATACACCAACTCGATCCCATCACAACAATAAGTGCTTGCATCTAATAGAGAACATGTTTGTATTATCAACTCCCATGAATCCCCTATAAACCCATGACACCCTAGTGCTTTTAATCAATTGTTTATATCTCCTTTTAATCATCTTGCTTGATTTCATTACTCTACTTTTATATTGTTGATTAGTTTAGTTGATCTCCTATCTCAACCCAAATTGTGACACCTTAAGACACAACCATTTGCAATTGAAAATCCTACATCAATACCCGTCCCTTTGGATCCGACCATTACTTGCCTCTTTGCTAAGAGTAGTTTGTGAAGTTATAAATATTGTTTTGTTTAGTAGCTTTTGACGACGAGTTTTAACCGGACCACCTATTACAGCTTTGATGAGGAAAGAGAACGGGTTTCGTTGGGATTAAAGTTGTGAGACGGCGTTCCAAACATTAAAGGAGCATTTGACCACAGCTCCAATCTTAGCATTATCTAAAGGGAGTGAGAACTTTGAGGTATATACAAATGCTTCGAAGAATGGGTTGGGATGTGTGTTGATGCAGAATGGGAAAGTGATTGCCTATGCTTCTAGGCAATTGAAGCCTTATGAGGAGAACTATCCGACACATGATCTGGAGTTGGGTGCAGTTCTGTTTTCTCTCAAGATTTGGAGGCACTATCTTTATGGGGCGACCTTTACGGTGTTTTCAGATCACCAGAGTCTCAAGTACATCTTCACTCAAAAGGAGTTGAACATGAGACAGAGGAGGTGGATGGAGCTGATTAGGGATTATGACATGGATATTATATACCATGAAGGGAAGGCTAATGTGGTTGCAGATGCGTTGAGCAGGAAGAGTGTGCATTCTCTTTGCACAGCTATGTCTTTGATGAGGTTGAGAGACGAGGTAGGGAAGATGGGGATATATATGATACAGAAAGGGGATGCTAGAGGGGACTTGACAGTAGAGCCTGATCTTTATGATGATATTCGCAGGAAACAGGATTTGGATCCCAAGATTGAAGAGTTGAGGGCTGGAGTAGAGAAAGGGACGGTGTCTAGATTCTCTATTCATACAGATGGCAGTGTGAGATTCGATGACAGGTGGTGTGTACCCAATGATGAGGAATTGAGAAAGATGATCATAACAGAGGCTCATTGCACACCATATTCCGTACATCCAGGCGGTGACAAGTTATATAAAGATTTGCAGAAGACTTTCTGGTGGCCTGGGATGAAGAAGGAAATAGCTGAGTTTGTGGCTCATTGTTTGACATGTGAGAGAGTTAAGGGGGAGCAGCGATGACCATAAGGTAAGATTCAGTCTCTTGAGGTACCTGAGTGGAAGTGGGAGTCCATTTCTATGGATTTTATAGTGGGTTTGCTGGGAAGTCAACAGGGTAATAACATGATATGGGTTATAGTTGATCGTTTGACCAAGTCAGCTCACTTTGTGCCGATGAAAGATAATTGGACCAAGATACAGTTAGCTTTGGCTTATAGGAAGCATGTGGTTCGTTTGCATGGGGTGCCTAAGGATATAGTGTCAGATAGAGATACGAGGTTCATATTGCGGTTTTGGAAAGAGTTGCAGCAGATGATGGGAACCACTTTGAAGATGAGTACTGCATTTCATCCTGCGACAGATGGCCAGACAGAGAGGACCATCAAGACTTTAGAGGATATGTTGTGAGCTTGTGTTATGGACTTTGGTGGTAGCTGGACCGAGAGGTTGGACCTGATTGAGTTTTCTTATAACAACAGCTATCACACGAGTATTGGTATGGCACCATTTGAGGCTTTGTATGGGAGGAGATGTGAGGTGTCCGATTTGCTGGGATGATAGAGCTGAGGCAGTTGTTTTAGGACCAAGATGGTACAAGAGATAGTTGAACAGGTTAAGCTGATCAGGCAAAAGATGAAAGCGGCCCAGGATCAACAAAAGAGTTATGCAGATTCACACCGTCGTGACATGGAGTTTCGGGTTGGGGACAAGGTTCTTTTGAAAGTGTCTCATATGCATGGGGTCATGAGATTTGGTAAGAAAGTGAAGCTGAGCCAGAAGTTCATCGGATCATATGAGGTTTTGGATCGTGTGGGTGAGGTTGTTTACCGGTTAACTTTACCAGCTGCTTTGGATAGAGTGCATAATGTGTTTTATGTGTCTCAGCTACGGAAGTATGTGAGTGATCCTTCACATGTCTTAGAGGTAGAGAACATCGAGTTGGATGAGTCTTTATCTTATCTTGAAGTGAAAAAACAGATTCTTGATCGCAAGGTTAAGAAAACTAGACATGGGGAAATGGTGTTAATTAAGGTTCTTTAGTCTAACCATGAGGTTGAGGAGGCTACTTGGGAGGCGGAGGAGGCTATGAGGGAGCGGTATCCGTCTCTTTTGATCAGGTATGTGTGGTTACGGGGACGTAACCATGTTTCTTTTAGGGGGGTAGGAGATGGTCGCATAGAGTTTTTGTATGTTTATGTTGGTTTTAGTACAGTTAGTAGTTGTCTTGAGTCGGTTTGAGTGTTGTTTTGGGAGGTGTGTGTGGTGTGTTTTTAGTTTTGTTTGAGTTTTCGTTATATTGTTGTGTCGAAGTGGAGATAGTGTGTTTTGTTTTGTCTATGGGTTAAACTTGGGGACGAAGTTCTTTTTAGAAGGGAAGACTGTAATACTACGGTTTTCTATGTCTATAGGTAGTCTATCAAGTGGGACATTCTCTGTCGAGTAAGTAGCTTTTTACGTAAAACAGTAGTCTGCCTGTAGGGTACTCGATCGAGTAAGTTGGGGACTCGATCGAGTAAGGGGCACTCGATCGAGTAAGTCACTTACTCGATCGAGTAAGTGTGTTTTATGGGCTTGATTAGCCCGATTTTGTTAATAAAGCGAGATTAATATAAAAGATTCCGTCATTATTTCCTAAACACTTTTATCTTTCTAAAACTTTTCAAGAGCATATTTAAAGTTACGTTGTTCGCATCGCTCACGTTATTAACAAATCCCAAGGCTAGAATCGTCGGTTCGTCTCGTTATTTACGCCGTTGTGATCGTTGTGTCGAGGATAAGCTTTTAATATAATTTTCATAATGTTTTGTTAAGTTTTGTTAAACCCTAATTGGGTAGATTTGGGGGATTTGGAGGTATTATGATGTGTTGGTAGTAATTGTATGCATACATGATATAGGAGGAGGATTCATAAAGGAGAAGCTCTGATTAGCTGCTAGACGGTCTCGTGTGATTGTTATTCCAGGTAGGGTTTCCCTACTCAATATTGATTACATAATGTGTTGGTGATTGTTTGTTGTTGTTGTTGTTGTTGTTGATTATCATAAAGGAATTGGTATTTGGTGATTGTGATTGTATAAGGTAATTGTTGTATAACTGTCTGTGGTTCTCGGGGTGCGTCCCTGGCTGAGTGGAGTCACTTGCGGGAGTGGCTTCACGCCCTTGATTCGCCTTTTGTGGAACCCGCCAAAGAAGGGATGTGCACATTAAGGAACATGGGTTTATCGCTCGGATGAGATGAGCGGGGCTTAGCTGGGAATGGCTACGGTCCCCCACTAGCGGTGTGGAATACTTGTTGCGATGAGTATTCTGGCAGGACTACATACTTTAGTGTGTAGTCAGGTTTGTGGTGATATGACGGAGTTGGTGGATTGGATTGGCTTTTCTTGTTGTTTTATTGCAGCTGTTTGTTTTGTGTAATCAGTACTGACCCCGTTTAATTGTTTTAAAAACTGTGGCAATCCATTCGGGGATGGTGACTAGTTATTGAGCGGGTATGAGTTGACGCGCATGGGATAGCTGGGTTGAATCATCGCGAGCTGTCTTAGAAGTCTTCCGCTGTGTTGAACATTCTTTTATTTTGTTTAGTCGGTTTGACAGCTTTGAGAACATTTGTATTTCACTTTATTAGTTTTGGATTTGATTTGTATCGCTTTAAACATTATTATTAAAGTACGTTTATTTATGGTTTATTTGATTATCATTGCCTCGGGTAATCGAGATGGTAGAACTTCCATGCCATAAGTTGTCCTGGTAAGGCACTTGGAGTATGGGGGTGTTACACTCTCGATCGAGCAGTAATGGTACTCGATCGAGAGGTGCCAAAATTGAAGACCTCGATCGAGAGGATGGAGTTCCTCGATCGAGCAAATCCAATGAGAAAAGTTTTCGATCGAGTGACACTTATGCTCGATCGAGTATATACAAAAGCGAAGATTCTGTTTCGATGTCTAAACACGCTACTGGGTCATCTCCCTCTGCTGTGGAGATGCCACGTTTAGACAAAGGTAAAGAGAAAGTCGCAGACCCATTTACTGTTACCAAAATTCCTTATCCGGGACGTCTAAAAGATGCTAAGGACGAGCGACTGTACGGTAAGTTTGTGGATGTGGTCAAGAATCTTCAGTTGACCGTTCCTTTTACCGAGCTAATTACCCAGGTACCTTCCTATGCTAAATTTATAAAAGATATTTTGACGCGTAAGAGAGAGCTTAATGAGTTTGAGACTGTCGCCTTTATGGAAGAGTCTAGTAACTTAATTCTTAATAAAGCTCCGCGTAAAATAAAAGACCCGGATAGTTTCTCTATTACCTATGTAATGGGAAATGAAGTGATAGATAAGGCTCTCTGTGATTTAGGAGCCAGTATCAGTGTCATGCCTTACTCTGTTTAGAAGAAGCTTAATATGGGTCATCTTAAAATGACCAATATCACCCTCCAAATGGCCGATAGATCGGTTAGACGACCGTTAGGAATCCTATAAGACGTGTCTGTCAAGGTAGGCAAATTCTTTATCCCAGTAGATTTCATTGTCTTAGATATTGCTGAGGATACCCGGACCCCAATCATAATGGGAAGACCATTTTTGTGTACAACTGGGTCTATTATAGATGTCAAACAAGGGCGTTTGACTCTTGCAGTGGGGGATGATGCTATCACTTTAAGTTTGCTTAGTACACTTGCTAGACCAATGATAGAGGATACTTGCTACTCAGTTGATATCGTTGATGAGTCTATTTATGAGTTCTGGTTGGATTCCTTGATAAAGGATCCACTGGAATCTTTGATGTTGTTAGATGAGTGTGCAGATAACCCGGAGAATAATGACGTTGTGTTGGATCTGCTTGAAGCTGCGATAGATGAGCATGAACTCACCGACGCTGAAGGAGAGAGGGTGGAACAATTGGTAAACACTTTTTGCGCTATGGAGGTAAAGAGAACCTGAGCGTAAGCCTCTTCCTTCTCAAATTAAATATGCATTTTTAGATGATAATTAGCAGTCTCCAGTCATTGTTAGTGCTAAGCTTGATAATAAGCAGGTGACTGCTTTGTTAGCTGTTCTTAAGAAAAATAGGAAAGCGATGGGTTATTCGTTGGATGATATTCAGGGCATCAGCCCTGATATTTGTATGCACAGGATTGAGCTGGAAGAAGATCACAAGCTTTGTAGACAAGGTCAGCGCAGGCTGAATCAGAAGATGTAGGATGTTGTGATAGCTGAGGTAATGAAGCTACTCGATGCAGGTATTATCTACTTTGTTAGTCATTCTAAATGGGTGAGTCCAGTTCAGGTGGTTCCTAAGAAAGGAGGAACTACTGTGGTTAAGAATGACAAAAATGAATTGATACCTACTAGAGATGTGACTGATTGGCGGATGTGCATAGATTATAGACAGCTGAATGCCGCTACGAAGAAGGATCACTTCCCCCTTCCTTTTATCGATCAGATGGTAGAAAGGTTAGCCTCTCATAAGTTTTTCTGTTATTTAGATGGATATTCAGGGTTCTTTCAGATCCTTATTCATCCGGATGGTCGGGAATAGACTACTTTCACTTATCCTTAAGGTATTTTTGCTTATCGTAGAATGCCTTTTGGTTTGTGTAATGCCCCTGCCACCTTTCAAAGGTGCAAGATGGGGATATTTTCTGAGTACATAGAGTTTATTATGGAGGTCTTTATGGACGATTTCAGCGTCTATGAAAGTTAATTTGATAACTGTCTGTCTAACCTTGATAAAGTGTTGCAGCGCTGTATTAAGGTTAACCGTGTGCTTAACTAGGAGAAGTGCCACTTTATGGTCAACGAGGGAGTTGTCTTAGGGCACTTAGTTTCTGATAGGGGCATCGAGGTGGATAAAGCAAAAGTGCAAGTGATTCAGCAATTACCTCCTCCTGTCAAAGTTAAATGAGTGAGGAGTTTCTTTGGTCATGCTGGCTTCTATCGCCGGTTCATCAAGGACTTTTCTAAAATTGCTAAACCACTTACACAGTTGTTATTAAAAGATGCCTTTTTGTTTTTAATGATAAGTGCATTTCTGCTTTTAACAGGTTGAAACAGGCCTTGATTTCAGCACCGATTATCCAGCCTCCCGACTCGGAGCTGCCATTTGAGATTATGTGTGATGCTAGTGATTATGCACTAGGAGCAGCGTTAGGCCAGCGGAAAGACAAAGCTTTGAGTGCGATTTATTATGCGATCCGAACTCTAAATGAGGCTCAAGTGAAGTATACTACTACTGAGAAGGAGCTGTTAGCTGTGGTTTATGTGCTGGAGAAATTTCGCTCTTATTGGATAGATTCGGAAGTTACGGTTTTTACGGACCATGCAGCGCTGAGACACCTTCTAACTAAGAAGGAAGCTAAGCCACGACTGTTGAGATGGATACTCCTTCTCCCGGAATTTGATCTGCAAATCAAAGACAAGACAGGGGCCGAGAATGTAGTAGTTGATCACCTGTCGCGGTTACCGCAGCAGGAGGGAGGGGATCCTTTACCTATTAATGATTCTTTTTCTGATGATTCTTTATTTACAATTTTTACAAATACAAACCATTATCCGTGGTATGCAGATTTAGCTAACTACATTGTAAATGGCGCGCTGCCACCTGACCTGTCTTATTAGCAGAGGAAGCGATTTCTTTACGATACAAAGCAATATTTCTGGGATGACCCTTATTTATTTAAGGAGTGTGGACACGGTCTCTACAGACAGTGTATTCCACAGTGGGAGACCAAAGCAATCCTAGAAGGCTGTCATTCGTCCTCTTATGGCGGGCACCACGGTCCATCGCGAACCGTGGCTAAGGTACTTCATTCTGGTTTTTTTCTGGCCTACTTTATTTGCAGATGCTAAAGTGTTTGTTTCAGCTTGTGATGCTTGCCAGCGCTCAGGAAATATATCTAAGAGACATGAGATGCCTCAAAACGGCATTCTAGAGGTTGAGGTTTTTGATGTCTGGGGCACTGATTTCCAAGGACCCTTCCCGTCTAGTAAAGGTAACAGGTATACATTGGTAGTTGTAGACTATGTGTCTAAATGGATGGAGGCTCTTACTTCACCTAACTGTGATGCCAAGACCGTGATTAAACTGTTTAAAAAGATTATTTTTCCCCGATTTGGTGTCCCCCTTGTCGTCATTAGTGATGGGGGAATGTATTTTAAAGAAAAGAAACTCACAGCTATACTGTCTAAAGCCGGTGTCCAACATCATCGCGGTTTGGGGTATCATCCCCAAACCAATGGGCAGGTTGAGGTCTCTAATAGAGAACTAAAAGAGATTTTGGCTAAAGTTGTTTCTAAATCACGGAAGGATTGGACTCTTAAGTTAGATGACACATTATAGGCATATCGGACTGCCTTTAAAGCACCGTTTGGTGCATCACCATATCGGTTGGTTTATCGGAAGTCTTGTCATTTACCTATTGAGCAAGAGTGCAAGGCTTGATGGGCCATTCGTGAATTAAATTATGATACTAAGTTGTGTGGTGAGAATCGTTTATTACAGCTAGATGAACTGGAAGAGTTTAGGCTAAATGCATATGATAGCTCGCGCATCTACAAAGAGAAAACGAAGAGATGGCACGACAAAAGGATCATACCGCGGGAATTCCATGTCGGGTAGAAGGTGTTATTGCTGTTTAATGTCCAACTGCGCTTGTTTCCTGGTAAGCTGAAGTTCAGGTGGAGTGGCCCTTATACAGTGACTGTTGTCACTAAGTGAATGTCCATTATGTGAAGCATTACTATGGAGCAGATGACTTTTTGGGCAACGTTGAAGTTTTATACTTCGAAGATCCAGATGATCAAGATAATTGAAGTCAAAAGGTCGTGCGGGACCTCTTAAACCTGCGCTATCCGAGAGGCAACCCGGTATGTAATTTGTTTTACTTCTCTTAAAACATTAAATTCGTTTTGTGTGCTTTAGTTGCTAGTTTTGCGAATGATAGACTAAACGTTTGAGCTTGTTTTTTTTGGTTCCGTCGGTTGTTTGTTGCGCTTTTTGCAGGAATCTCACGTGGACCCCCTCGATCGAGCACTTCTCGCTTTCGATCGAGCACTTTTTCTACCCATTCTTCTCGATCGAGCACTTTGTCTCCTCGATCGAGTACCCTGTATTTTCCACCCCTCGATCGAGTACACTGGTCTTTCGATCGAGCCCTTCTGACGGCCCTTTCTTCTCGATCGAGCACTTTGTCTCCTCGATCGAGTCCTTCTTCTTTGACTCGCGTGATGCGATGTTAAGGGGATATTTGCGACCTCCCATGTTGCTGGCTGGTTTGGAAAGGTCCCGGCTTCACGATTATCTTGTAGTTTTCGGAAGCTACATTCTTCTTTGCAGTTTGCATTTCCTTTCTCTATTTTTGGGTACAATGAGAGCATTCTACGGTTTGGTTTGGGGAGAGTATGCATCCATATCTGTGTCTGCATATTGTTTTTATTGCATTTCAGTTTGCACGTTTATTTTCGCAAGCATTGTTTATTTTAATTTTAAAAAAATTACAAAATCTTACAAAAATTGAAAAATTTTCGAAATATAAACATTTCCACGTTTACTTTTTGCATTTAGGTTGAGTCGGAAGGTTATGAATTTTGTGCTACATTGAGTCTTTTACCCTTGCCTTGCACATTCTTAACATTTTTATTGGCATGATAATATGCATAATCTACGAGTTTTTGGTTTAAACTTATCTGAATGAATAGACTTGACTCTAATATTGGCAAACTACATATACATTCTAAGATTTAGAGCCTGATAAACTGGTGACATTCATGACCAGTTTCATATAGGATGTGAGTAGTACTCCTTATAAGACATGTAACATCAAATTGCACAAGCATGACGCTCTTTTCTCGGTACCTGTATGTATTCGGTTTGTGGTAGTGACACACGTGGAGAGGTAACTTACAACCCTTGTTTCATTACTACCCATTAACTTCACATTAGCCAAATTTGTCTTTTGACTCTCTAACTACATACAAAAATTTAGCCTGCCTTGTCAAGCTAGTTGAGTGATTTTTGTGGGTATGCTTTTATCCATGTCAAATTTGGTTCGCTTTAAAAGATTTGAAGTTGGTAGCATGATTGAAAAAGAAGAAAACTGAAATGAAAAAGATTGAACAAAAAAAAACTAAGAAAAATGACAAATGATGAAAGAAAGTTGAATGATGAAAAAGAAAAAAAAAAGAATCATGTGAAAAGGTTGTCGATTATGTCTCCCATGCCTATTATTATTTTTCATGGGGAGTCTTTGATGGTGTGAGTGATGTTTTGCCACAATAGCACAGTTTTGCGTTTTGTATTGAGTAGTGAAGCGGAATGAGTTGATTATTTGGTTACGGTTGTACTAGCTTGGCTTTACCTCCACTTATCCAAATTTATTTTGCCCCTTCTTACCTAATTACCTCACCTCACATTATATGTAAGTCCTCAGCGCATGTCTTGGTCCTGATTGGTTGGAATGCATATGTACGGTCGGTAGGAATCGGTTTCATGGTAGCTGCATGCATGTTCTTATAGGTCGAAGTTTAGGTGAGCGTCTTTACTTCTTTCTATCTCATACAATTATACTCACCTTGTGCTTAATTTGTGTGATAAGCAACCCGCGAGAGTCCGACATATATATATATATATATATATATATATATATATATATATATATATATATATATATATATATATATATATATATATATATATATATATATATATATATATATGAGTCTTGCAAGGTCGACGGTTCAGTAGTTTAAAACATCGATTTAACTCGTTTGCACTTGACCCTTTTGCTACTTTGTTATTTGTTGCATTAAATTGGCTTGGGTGGACAATTTGTAGCTGGTGAGTTGGTCCGTTCCACTAGTTGTCCTTAATTGCATTTATAGTTTGCTTGGGGACAAGCAAAGGTTTGGTTTGGGGTGATTTGATGCGTGCATTTTATATATGGTTTTTACCTTATATTTGCACGCATTTCTGTTCTATTTATGTGGCGACTAGCTACAAATGCCCCCGAATTGTCTACTTTGGTCTGTGTTGTATTAATTGCAGGAAAGAGCCGGAGAGGAGCATAATCGAGCCTGAACCTGTCTCATTTGCATGAATTTTGGATTAAGAAGAATCGGAGCCCGGAAATTGTCACCAAGGGATGCGTGAAGTGGTTTCCGTAGATGTTTTGAGTTCATCCAAGCTAATCCAGTGCTACTTTGCTCGATCGATTAGCCTGGCTGTTGAATCTGGTCGATCGAGTACCCTTGGATGCTGAAAGACCTCGATCGAGTGCTTGCTTTACTCGATCGAGATGGGTGTTTATTGAGTCTCTCGATCGAGTACTTGTGTTACTCGATCGAGAGGTTTGTCACTTATTGTCCTCGATCGAGTAGTTTATTTCTACTTGATCGAGAGGTTTAATCAATTGTGCAATCTTTTAGTTAATTCTCGGATATTATTTTTTGTATCTTATAATAAATAAGGGAGAGGGAACGACGACACATCTCTCTCCCATCTCTTCTCTCTTAACACTTTACTCTTTAGACCTAAAAACTCCATTGCTTGGAACTGCTCTGTAATCGGTATTCTCGATCTTTATTTTAATTAATTATTGTAATCTTATTCTTGTTTTCATCTCTTTTTCTTGATTGCTCTTTCTCTTATCTCTTTACTAATTAACCATCATGTTTAATTTACTTATTGTGCTTGTCATTATTTCCTCAATATCTATTATGCATAGCTAATCCCTTCATGCTAGGACATTGGGGAGCCATGGCAATTAGGAAGATATGATTAGGTGATTAGGTTTGGCTAGAATTAGGATTGTGTTGTTAATTACTGCATTTAATAGCGATTAGCTACTTGAGTCAACGCATTTAGCTAGTTGATCTGTTACGCCTTGACCTAGATCGGAATATTGGAAGGGTTAAGACCTGTAGTGAACAATAGGGCATTCTAATGAGGGCGGAAGCTAAGTTAGTGATGTTTTAGGGCGAATAGCGGACCGGAAGGACCTTTTCACTACCCTGCAGACCGACTTTATGCTGACCTTTGACCCTAGATTGGACCCCTAGGAAGCCATGGTGAACCGACTGTCCTAGCTATCTCTTTTCTCTGGTATTTTCGTTGGAATTTATTGCTTACTTCTTTACTGTTTTCTCTTTCTTAATCTCCATAGTTTAGAATCAAAACAATCAAACCCCCAAGAAATGGTTACTTAGACAGACTTAGTTCGGCATACATTTTCCCATCTCCCTGTGGATTCGATACCCGACTGCCTCTACTACATTTTATAGATATCGGTTGGTTTTATTTTTGATAGGGTTGCGACAGCCGTGTCATATTGTAAAAAGTCACAAGCTTGTGACCGTCACAAACAAGAATGTCTTAAGACCCTGTTATTTTGGATTTGAAACGATCGATCGAATCGAATCAATTTATAGGATTTGAACTGAACTAAACTAAACTTATAGGATCTGAACTTAATTGAACTGAACTTATAGAATATGAACTGAACTGAAATAATCTGAACTGGACTGAACTGAACTGATATGATCTAAAGTAAATTTAAATTAAGTGAATTTAAATCTAAAAGAAGAGACCTAACTTACAATAATTAATAGAAGAATTCTCAACCAATTTATGGTGTTAAAAATGAGGCAAGGTGGAAAAGTCTAGGCTTCTCAAAAGTGTAACCCCATTTTGAGATTTGATAGCAATGTGAGAGAACTCAATGATCTGACGACTCTAGTCCCTAGGATTTGATAGCAATGTGAGAGAGGAGAACTACGTAACCTTGTTTTCTCTTTTGTGAAACTTATAATAAAGTAAGAGTGAAAAAGAAATGCCGAAATATGTTTTTATAACCTTCTCGCGTTGCTATCAAAACCCGGCAAACAACCCGTAAAAACACACTTACTCGATCGAGTAAGTGACTTACTCGATCGAGTTCCCCTTACTCGATCGAGTGCCACACGTACTCGATCGAGTAACCATCAGGTCAGCTACTGTTTTGCTTAAAAACATACTTACTCGACAGAGTAAGCCCCACTCGATAGAGTACCCAAAGACACAGAAAACCGTAGTATTACATAGACAATCAAACCCCCAAGAAACGGTTACTTAGAAACTTAGGTCGGCATAAATTTTCCCATCTCCCTGTGGATTCGATACCCGACTGCCTCTACTACATTTTATAGAGACCGGCTGGTTTTATTTTTGATAAGGTTGCGTCAGCCGTGTCAGATTGTAAAATGTCACAAGCTTGTGACCGTCACAAACAAGAATGTCTTAAGGCCCTGTTATTTTGGATTGAAACTGATCTGATCTGAACTGAACTGAATTTATAGGATTTGAACTGAAAAAACTAAACTTATAGGATCTGGATTAAATTGAACTGAACTTATAAAATCTGAACTGAACTGAACTGAAATAATCTGAATTGAATTAAACTGAACTGAACTTATATGATCTAAAGTAAATTTAAATTAAGTGACTTTAAATCTAAAAGAAAAGTCCTAACTTACAATAATTAATAAAAGTATTCTCAACCAATTTACAGTGTTAAAAATGAGGCAAGGTGGAAAAGTCTAGGCTTCTCAAAAGTATAACCCCATTTTCAATAGGTCTTGGTATAGACGGGTGGGGCGAACAGACGGGTAAAGACCTCTAATAAAATAGGTAGGGAGGACAAGGTGGGGCACCTCCCATGTGTTTCCCACTTTATGGCAAATGAGTATTTTGTGAGGAAAAATGATATCCGTCTATACGTATAGACGGATAATGTCTGTCTATAATGAGAATTTGTGCCCCATTTTGAGATTTGACAGCAAATATTGTCCTTTTATTACGTTGCTCATCCCCCAAGCCTGAGATTCCTAATCCATCAGTGTCAACAGCCCAACAAGCTAGTAATACGGATAATTAACGGGGCCGCTTAAAATCTTCTATTCATAGGCCTAATTGTGAGCCAAATTGGACCAGTTACAGCCCAAATTTAAAGGTCTTCAAGTTGCTCAATATTTGAAACGGGTTGCAAAACATCGTCGACATTTTTTTAAAAAGACAAAAATACCCTTATCCTCCCTCTTTCACTCTAACTCCCTCCTACCTGTCATCACCGCACCACCACTGCCGCCATACTTGCAGCAACACCAACACCACTACCGCCACACTTGCATCAACCATTCTCGTTTCGCAAATCGGTTTTACTTCTTTATTCTCAAGTAAGTCGGGTTTTTCCTTTGAATTAGTTTAAATTTAGTTTGTATAATTAGATTTTAATTAGGTTAGTAATGTTTGTATTGTCTTGATTCTTTGTAATTCTATTCATTTTCAATTGTTGTCGTAAGCCATTGTTGTCGTTTAGGATGAGGATGATGAATATGTCGTCATTGAGGGACGTTAGGTTTCATTATCGGGTATGGAGGAGGATGTTGAGTTTCAATGTCGGCCATGGATGAGATGATGAATCTCAACGTCTGAATAGGCCATGGATGTTGTTGGGTTTCATTGTCTGAACCTACCACAGACATTGAAATTCAACATTCGACCCATGGCCGAACTTGTTAATTTCAAATTTGCCATTAATTATGTATTTAATCGATTAATTTATATATGTTTTTTTTGTTTTTTATTTACTTATTTATGTAACGTTTTAATCTCGTTAATGCAGATGGCAGATAGCGGAGATGATACCCATAATAATCAACGTCCCATACCAATGTGACGGGTATATTCATTGTCTTTGCCCAAGCCAGACGTTAGGTCTCAACGTCTCATACCATTAGGGACATTGACTTTCATTGTCCATGTCCATTACGGACAACTACATTCAACGTTCCATACCATTAGGAACATTGAGTTCATTGTCCATGTCCATTACGGACAACTATATTCAACATCCATTGATACGAAAAAAAAATACAATTTAATTCATACTAGGCAAGTAGTGATTCAACGTCCACGTTAAATGAAAGAAATTATATTTCCAAAGATTATTAAGTAGTTAATTCGTTTAACAAAGTCTTGAATTTAGTTCAATTAACAAAGTCTTGAATTTTTTTCTTTCTTTGTTTTTTTTCTTTTTTTTTTTAAGTTTGTTGTTTGGAAGGATTGGGAGAGAATAGAGTAGAGAGAGAGTGAGCAAGGGTAGTGATCGTCTTTTTTTTAAAGAAAACGTCAACGATTCGTTACAAAACGTCGACGACACTATTTGAAAAAGGAAAATGAGTTAGCGCCACCCGGTGGCGCCCAATCTCGGCGCCACCCTCTCACATGCAATAAGTGGGGACCCCCCATAATAATGGGTGTACCCATTAATATTAAGTGGGGATCTCAATAATGAAGGGTGCATGAGAGAAGGTGGCGCCGAGATTGAACGCCAACTTTTTGGCTCTTGAATTGGCCCAAAGATCGGACAGGGTGAGGCGGGCTAGGTCGACTTGTGCAGTTGGCCAAGTTTATAGACCACTCTATTCTCCCTTTAATTAAACAGTTAGTCTTGCTGAAGACGGGTCGGGACAAGTGATGGGTAATGTCACTCACAAAACGGATAGGGGGGGACAAGGTGGGGGCACCCCCATGTGCTTCCCACTCTCCTCTATTTGGGTCATTTGTGAGAGAAAATGGTATCCGTCACTTTAAAGTGACGGATACGTGCCGTCTTCAATGAGATTTTGTGTTAATTAAAACACTCCTTACATATATTCAAGAAATAAGAATATAATTAAAAATTGAGGGAATATTAAAGACCTTGCTCATATCCTTATTAAGAAGTCCTTTTATTCTACTCCCTCCTATTCACTCATTTATTTTCTCGTCTTTTCTGCACAAGAAATAAGGAAATAAAATTGGATTTCAGAAAACACATAACCGCACATGCAATTGAATTTGGAGCACACAAGACATATAACACCATATGCAAAAAAAAAAAAAAAATTAAAAAATAAAGAGGGAAGAAAGTTCGACTAACCCCAATAATAAAAGAGGGGAGAAACGAGTGAATTGGAGAGTATTATATTACTAAAGAAACCTTTGCCTTAAGCCCTTGATTAGGGATGTCAATCTCATCCGCACCCGCTAAATATCCATCCACCCGATTTAAATGGACGGATGAAAACCTGAAATAAATGGATGATGGATGAAGCTAAATCCAACCCGTCATCCATCCGCCACCCGATCTTCTTCCTTTTTTGAAAAAAAATTACATATTTATATAAAACTTAAGCTACCCAATACTAATCTACTTACTTTTTATATGTTCAAGCAAACATTAAGTTACGAGATTTTTAAAGCACGTAGTCTAATACTAATTTACCTTACATATTTTTAAGGAAATAAAATTTAATACTTTTTTAGGCTTATAAACATAATTAAATCATCACCCATTTATCACCCGATCCACCCGTTTCATCCGCGGATGATGGATGGACGGGTGAAGAATGATAAGTTTCGCGGATGATGGATGGATTGGATGAGGTTTTTAATGTGATGGATGGATGCGGGTGAAGCTTCACCCGACCCGAATCCGATCCATTGACATCCCTACCCTTGATTGAAGCGCTCTAAGACCATCCCCAAGTAAGGGTCTTCTTAATTACACAACCACCCCTTTTTATTCATTAATCTCACCTTATTTATGTTGACCCAGTTTCACCCTCTTATGCAGAATATTACGACCTAGGTCATCACCCAATCATTTTTCCACTTTCCAACATACCCAGTCATTTTTTTATTTGTTTTTAATGTTGTAACCAATTAGAACATGACACATATGAGGTCATCCATTCGGTCAATTTGTTCCACCTTGAGTCACCAATTGACTCTTTATTCTCAAAGGTCATCCTAATAATTTATAAAGATCATCTTAGTTATCCTGTTAATAAATAACTAGTGTAAGACCCGTGAAAAATTCACGGGTTTATTTTAAATTTTTAGAACTTAAACTTGTGAAATGAATTCGATGAAATCGAATTAACTTGTCTATATTCTCGCCTTTTCCATCAAAAGTAGTATTTAAACCTTATATTTTTTTTGAAATGTGAAAATAAACTCCTTAAATTTGATGTGTAGTGATTGACCTCTTAAGTTTACTCAAAAGTAAAATATAACTTCATTTATTTCTAAAATAAAAGAGAGAGACACACACACACACACACACACACACACACACACACACACACACACACACACACACACACACAAACTTAGGGTATTTTAGGTACTAATTTTGGAGTTTAGCGGTATATCAGATGTTTCTTAAAAATGAAGGGTATATGTTAGAATTTGAGAAAACACAAAGGTACACCTTAGAAAATCCATTTAATTTTTTAATGTTAATACTCAAATTTATAAGTTATATTTTAAAATAAAACTCGAAAACTTTATTATAAAGCTTAGAAACTATACTCAGTTTTACCACAACCGATTATATAGATTATGAACTATTTAAAACCGAATGACTTGATTCATGATTGACTTATCGAATTGAACTTTTTCACATTTTCACCCATTATGGAACTATTTCACATTTTCACCTGATATGGATACAGCTAGTTTTGCTTGTGACGGGCTAATCCCGTCACAAGCTTGTGACCTCTCACAAAAAGGGAGAGGGGACAAGGTGAGACACCCCCATGTGCTTTCCACTCACCTCTCAATGGGCATTTTGTGAGACGAAACGGTACCCGTCACAAGTTTGTGACGGATATCGCCGTCACAAATGAGAAATGCTGATATGGATATGAGCTTGAGGTAAGGCCGCAATACTATCGTGCTACACTTATTATAATATTATTTTGAATATTTCATGTATTATGGTTATAACTCGAGTTAATTTTACTAATGTTATTATGAATATTAATTTTATTACCGAGTACTCGCGCTGTTTCTTTTGTTACTTTTATCACTCACGCTGTTGATTAAAATTGATTACGTTATATGCATCAACCGTGTAAAAAAAAACCGATAAACCATATTTCCTCTATAAAACTGGGACATATATGTTCATCAGTTTCATATTTGGTAGAAATAAATTTGTTAAGCCATCCGATCAATTAGCGTATATTAAGAGCATAATATGTTAACACCATATCTTTTACTTGTATTATTTTGTTCATTTATAAAAATTTGACATTCCTAAATTACACTTTTATCATTAATTAGTTTGAAAAAAATAGAAGAAAATGAAAAAACATAAAAGAAGGTACATTTAGTCCTTTACTGAAGATGTTTCAATTACATACCATCATTATTCTTTTTCCTGAAAACTACCCATCTACCAACATACTCCCTCCATTCAACTCCACTTTACATATTTGCTTTATCACGTTTGTCAACGCAATTTTTACGCGGTAAATATCTTTAGCTACGTATTTGCAAAAATTATAAAAGTTAGATATTTTTAATGTACACTTAAAGACGAATCAAATAAGATCCCACATGAATATATTTTAACTTATATATCGAGAGAAAATTGAAGTTGAATGTCCGCTTGTGAATAGTGTACAAAAGAGAAACATGCAAAGTGGAGTTGAATGGAGGGAGTAAGTAATAATGAACATTATCATTTTTATCCCGCCAAACATACCCCACCAAAAACCCAAATCAAACCAATATCTATATCATGGATGACAACCTACTTTACCCACTACCCCACCGTTTTCTAGTATTCTGGCTGAACCGACTCCGACGGTAAATCTCCAGAAACCTTCACATGCGTACCACAAACCACATTCCTTCCCTCACGAACCCTAGATTTTTTGGCAACATTAGTAATCATCTTCAAGGGTTTAGATTTAAGGGAAAATCTGTCTCAAAAGATCGATTTTGATAGATTGATTTATGTGGATGACGACATATTATTATTGATATGAGACCGAGAACAGTTGAGGACTTGAGGGCAGTTTGAGTTTCTGAAATTTCTCCATTGTCAAACGCAACATTATCCCATGTACTAATTTTTTAAATTGAAATGAAGTAGTAAATTGTTTCCGAATCTTTATATATATATATATATATAGAGAGAGAGAGAGAGAGAAAAAGAGAGAGAGAGAGAGAGAGAGAGAGAGAGAGAGAGAGAGGGGCAAGATCCGGTGAGTTTGACACTTTTCGTGAATTACCCCCGCGTATATATACAATTGATCTAAAAAACTAATTGCTCACAATGTTACGTCAGACAAACCTAACCTCAAACTCTCTCTACCAAACGCTACTTTCTCTCTCTTTACAAACCAGCTGCACTGTTTTCGTAACAAACAAAAAAGGTCAAAAATCAATCAAAATCTTCCAAATTCGTCAACAAATTCATCAATTCTTCCCAATTTCTTTTGTAATTCCAATCGATTACACCAAATTCATTCACAATTTAAATTATTTTAGTTGAAACGATCAGTTTTTTGCCCAAAATTATTCCAATCGGAAAACTCTAACATATCAAATCAAAACGAAGGTATGAATATCATTTACGGTTTCATAGCTAATAATCGAATAGCTGGAGTAATTCAAGACAAAAACACAAAAATAGTTCATTATCTTCGTTCAATTTGGTTGATCGTCAATTTTTGCCCAAAATTTGCAGAAACCTTAGCGCGAATCGACAAAACGAAGGTAAGCGTAGATTATATAAGTCAATACATGTTATTTTGCGAGTTATTTGAATTGCTACTCCGTTAGTATGCTTGTTTATCATATTGTTGGCATTAGATTGATGATTTATTATCATAATCTTTAAAAATTGTTGGTAATCTAGATTAGCACACCAACTGTTTGTTAAAATATCTAGTTAAATGTATAAACTCAGTTATTATAATGAAGAAATATGGTTATTTAATAGTTATTCAAATGCTGAAACTCAGTTATTGTAATGTAGGAACTCAGTTATTGTAATGTATAAACTCTGGTATTTGTAATTATTATAATGTAGAAACTTGGTTATTGTAATGAATAAAGTTGGTTATTGTAATGATGTGATTCAGTTATTCACTCGTTAGTTGTTTAAAGTTAGTTGTAGTTATTTTACAATCCAGTTATTAAAATATATTGACTGAGTTATTCTATATAATGTTCTTACAAAATGCGGTTGTTGTAATATTACATCTCGATTATTGTATTACTTTAACGTAGTTATTGTATTATTAAAACTCAGTTTTTCTATCTTGTAGTTACTTCTTGGGTGTTCTGTTAAGTTATATTCTGCTTTTTGGTGATTTACAGGTTGAATCAAGATAGACGCGGATAATTGACGTTCAACGGAAAAAATGATTTATATACTTGGTCATTTTTTATTAGTTTTCATCTTGTTTAATTGAATAACTCAGTTATTGTAATGTAGAAACTCGGTTATTGTAATGTAGAAACTCTGGTATTTGTAGTTATTGTAATGTAGAAACTCAGTTATTGTAATGTAAAACTCTGGTATTTGTAGTTATTGTAATGTAAAAACTCAGTTATTGTAATGAGTAAATCGTATTATTGTATTAAGATGAAACTCAAATATATTCAACTTTCTATATCTTGTGTTTGTTGTCATATTGTTTAATTGAATAACTAGTCATTTTCAATCAATCAATAATTGAGATTGGTTAATGCAATAGCAAAATCTGAAAAATGAAATAATAATATAACAAGGAGAAAAAAAACCACTTACTTTCATTATATAACTATTTTGTTTCCAACACCTTACACTTAAACATCTCCAATAGAACGACTAAAGTGTTTCAAATAATACATCTAACAATAGTAACATCATAAATATTACATCTAAGCATCATCATAATTACATTTAAGCATTTCAAATAATACATCTAACAATAGTAACATCATAAATATTACATATATTTATCTCCAATACAACGACTAAAGTATTTCTTCCAACGAGAACTGTGTCTTGCCGTTGTTTTCACGTTTCTTCCACTAGTATTTCTTCCCAACGAGAACCATGTCTGCTTATTGATGAGGGTTGAACCAGCGGACAACGAAAGCTCACTGAAAGAAATAAAAACAAAAAGTAGGTAAGTTATAATTAACTTTGCAACTGATATACAATAACCACTTATAAGTATTAAAATAATCGTAAAACAACTATAAAATAACTGCATATTTTACAGAAATAAAGCATATTATTATAACCGACTATAACTAATTTAAACAATACATTAATTGAGATGTAATATTACTATAACCAACTTAAACAAATTATATAAGAAAACACCATTATCTTACAGCAACTACAATTCGAAATAACTAAGTTAAAATAATACAATAACTAGGTTTGAATAATACAATAACTCAGTGAATGGGCAGCTTAAAACCATATAAACAACTCTAAACTCAGTCTTAGCCTCAACTGATTTGAATAAGTCATCATATTTATATAGCAGTGTAAGAGAAAATAAATATACCAACACAACCAAACTGAAATCCCAAAGTTCTATTGGTAAACCAGCAATGTCAATATTAAACAGCCGTAGTCCATGAAAGTGAACAAAACGCAGTCGATCGAGAGCAACAAACAAGTGCAGTCATGGAAACAAATGCACTAATTCAGAAAATGAGAACTTACGAGTTCCAGAAAAAGATGTTCTTGATGCAGACCAGCATATCTCTGGAATGCCTGATGAAGATGGGCTTGATTTAGTATTTAGATCGTGTAGTCTCGTTATCACATGCACAATCATTTCCATCATGTAATCCACGGCCTATCGAGTTCAAGTGCTCACATATAGTGTAGAACAATACATTAATTGAGGTGTAATATTACTATAACCAGCTTACAACAACTCTAATTTAAAATAACTACGTTAAAATAATACAATAACTAGGTTTGGATTATACAATAACTCGGTTAAAACAATACAATAATTATTATTAACAAAATATATTCTAACATAAAAACAAGAAGTAGCTACAAAATATAATAACTGAATTTGAGTAATACATGTTAGAAATATATATCTCATTATACAACATATTCTTATATGTTCCAATTTAATTTAGTCATAAAATTAATTTAGATCTTATGCATGCAAACATAAATAAATATAGAGAAGAAATCATCATCCTTACATTGAGATTTCGGATCAAAGGGCACAAGTAAGATCTCCTTCTTACTTGTTCTTGAGCTCTCCTAATATGGATGAACAAAGATTCAAGGATAAAATCTCTCCCAAGGAATTATACCCAAGATAACCTCTTAAAAATTAATATTATTAATACTAAAACAATATTAATTTAACTAAAAATTGACCCAAAACTATTGTTGGTACTCTTGTTAATTCGGTCAAGAGTAGGGAGGATTTTTGGAGTTTTTGTCTCTCTAATTTTTAATAAGATGAGTAGAGAGTTTTTATTTTTCACACTAGAAATTACAAGAATGTGAATGAATAATGAAAAGAACCCATTGATGCTCTTTAGAAGGTAAAATCGGTGGGTGGGGAGGGTGCCCTATGCATAGGCTTGATTCTCTAATCAAGAATATAGGCATGCACGACAAGGTGTAGGTAGTGTAATCATGTTTCCACTCAATTAATTAAACATAATTTAAACACCATACTCCCTCCATATTTCGGTCCATATTATATAAAATGGATTCCATTTTATCTTGGTCAATTTATCAATTTGTTACATGTCACAAGACATGTAAAATTGTCATGTATTTTTTAACGTATTAAAAATCAACGTATTAATAAAATACGTCATGTACAAAATCGACTTAGTAATTCACAATTACTTGTACAAAAAAAACGCTTTACCAATTATAATTTACAACATCTTGTATTTATAATAAATCATTCATTTAGTTTCAATTGTTTCCGTAAACAATAATTTCATCTAAGCAATAAAACAATTCGATTACTTAGACCGTGTCTAATTTAATCAAATTACAACGAGAGACGTAAATATTACTTCCAAAATTGTCCGTCAATTTTAAGCAATTTAATTGACTCGTATCGTCATACGACTAATTAAATATTCAATTAAGAGTGTTACCCTTTAGGTATGACCTAAGGGGATCAATCGATCACCACCGTCGCACGACGAGAATGTCAAACTCTAGTCACCAATCATTACCGATATGTGTGGACCAGTTGACAGTAAAATATTATATCCCACATGTATTCTTAAAATGAGACTTAAACATGTGATCATCATGATCGACAGTTGTGATCGCATTATTGTCGGAGGACACACATTCCAACAATCTCCCACTTGTCCTCGACAAGTGTGCATCACCAATTTTCTTGTCCTATTACTATCTCCCACTCAATGCAAGGTGTCTTTCAGGTCGTACTTGCAAGTGATCATATCGAGAGTGGTTTCCTCGATCTGGAGAATAACTGATTGACCGGAATTTATCCACCATGGATACCTTCCGAGCGTGGCCACACATTTCCAATTCATTACTCCTCGAGTGGCCCTGAGATATTGTTATAACCCTGACAAGGGGTGGACAATTCCTATCGCACTTATTCCCTTCGACTAGCCACAACCATCATAACCCAAAATATGCCCATTTGACCCCATTTACGAAGGTCGTAGTAACACAAATCAAAGTTAATCTGAAACTGTGCCATCTTAGGCGAACAGTCTTTAGTCAAAAGAATCGACTCATTAGAATACTATAGTAGCTCTCTTCACGACCAGGCTATATAAATTTGCCAGAACTCTATAAGAGGTCATAAGGCCCGACAAAGTGTTCCTAACAGTCTGCCTATGTGATCGACTAGTCATTCTCATATGACTTCATGGCACTTGAACTTGCCATCAATCGCATCACACTCTAGTCACTTCGAGACGTCACCTCATACAAGTGACTATGGGCGAATACTATGTTAATCCGTGTTCACTTTAACGGGGTTCAATTTGTCACTACAACCCGTTTGGATGTAACAATGTATAAAGAAAAGATAAAAGACAAATGTGATTATGAACATGAACAAAAACAACACTTTTATTTCATTTCAAAATCTAACATAAACTTGGTATACGTTTAAGTCCCATGGACGCAACATGTCCATCATGCTTAGCCTGCGATAAAGGCTTGGTGAGCGGATCAGCAATGTTATCATCCGTCCCAACTTTACATATCACAATTTCCTTTCTTTCAATGAAATCTCTAATTACATGATATTTTCTAAGTACATGTCTAGATCTATTACTAGACTTTGGCTCTTTAGCTTGGAAGATTGTCCCACTATTATCACAATAGAGAGTGATCGAATCATTGGCGGTAGGTACTACTCTTAGACCTTCCGTGAATTGCCTGATCCACACAACTTCCTTGGCAACTTCTGATGCTGCAATGTACTCAGCCTTCGTTGTTGAATCCGCAGTCATAGCTTCCTTGAAGCTTCTCCAGCTTACGGCACCACCATTGAGAATGAAAACGAAACCAGCTTGTGATTTCATGTCATCTCTATCCGTTTGGAAACTTGAGTCCGTGTAACCATTAACACGGAGCTCGGTGTCTCCTCCAAACACTAAGATAGAATCCTTAGTCCTTCTCAAGTACTTAAGGATGTTCTTGACGGCTATCTGACTCTCACCTGGATTTCCTTGATATCTACTCGTCATGCTTAAGGCATGCGAGACATCAGGACGTGTGCATATCATGGCGTACATGATTGATCCAACAGCGGAAGCATAAGGGATCATCTTCATGCGTTCAACATCTTGAGGTTCGGAGGGAGATTGAGACTTGCTCAATATAGTCCCAGTTACCATAGGTACCAAGCCCCTTTTTGATTTGTCCATGCTGAACCGTCGAAGAATCTTATCAACATAAGACTCTTGACTTAGTGCCAATATCCTCTTGGATCTATCTCTATGGATTCGTATACCTAATATGCATTGTGCCTCTCCTAAATCCTTCATTTGGAAGTGGTTACCTAACCACTTCTTAACAGAAGACAACATTGGAATATCATTTCCAATGAGTAGTATGTCATCAACATACAAGATTAGGAACACAACATTGCTCTCACTAAATTTCATGTATAAACATGGTTCCTCAACACTTCGAGTGAAACCATTCTCTTTTATAACATGATCGAATCGATGATTCCAACTTCTAGATGCTTGCTTAAGACCATAAATGGATCTCTTAAGCTTGCACACTTTGTCAGGATTCTTGGGATCAACAAAACCTTCGAGTTGTATCATGTACACCTCCTCTTCTAAATTCCCATTCAGAGAAGCGGTTTTGACATCCATTTTCCATATTTCATAATCATGAAATGCGGCAATCGCTAACAAAATCCGTATGGATCTTAGCATGGCTACGGGGGCGAAGGTCTCATCATAATGGAGACCTTGGACTTGGGTGAATCCTTTTGCCACTAGCCTAACTTTGTAGACATCATCATGTCCTTCTATGCCATTCTTGACTTTGAAAATCCATTTGCATTGAAGGGGTCATGCCCCTTTAGGCAAATCTACCAAGTTCCAAACTTGGTTTTCATGCATAGAATCCATTT
The DNA here is from genome assembly GCF_048544455.1 of Silene latifolia. Taxonomy (NCBI): domain Eukaryota; kingdom Viridiplantae; phylum Streptophyta; class Magnoliopsida; order Caryophyllales; family Caryophyllaceae; genus Silene; species Silene latifolia. The sequence goes on along the minus strand of NW_027413407.1, from coordinate 22,650 downwards.
CGGACTTCATGGCTTCAAGCTATAAGGAGGAATTAGGACTAGAGATTGCGGCTTTGTAGGTGGCGGGCTCGTCAGTTTCTAAAAGCAACACATCGAGTGTTCCATCTTCTTCGATAAATCCCACATATCGATCGGGATGGCGAATAACTCGGCCGTTCTTCTAAGAGGAGGAGGGACAATCGCGCTAGACGACGAAGGAACATCTTCTTGCGTCTCTACCTCGGTTTGTGGCTCTTGAATTTAATCAAGTTCAAAATTTCTCCCACTCTGTCTCTTAGAAATAAAATCCCTTTCTAAGAAGACAGCCTCAGAAGACACAAACACTTTTTTTTCTTGAGGTTTATAGAAGTAATAACCTCGGGTGTTAGAATAGCCTACAAAGGTGCATTTTTCAGATCGTAGGACTAGCTTATTGTCATTTTTGGTTTTGACATAAGCATTACAACCCCAAATTTTCATGTAGGATAGATTAGGAACTCTTCATTTCCATATCTCAAATGGAGTTTTCTCGGTGGCTTTGGTGGGACAATTGTTCAAAGATCTTATTGCGGTTTGAATCGTAAATCCCCAAAACGAATTTGGTAACTCGGTTTGACTCATCATGGATCGAACCATATCAAGTAGGGTTCGATTTCTCCTTTCGGCAACACCATTAAGTTGTGGTGTTCCGGGTGGAGTAAGTTGTGATATAATACCACAACCTTTCAAGTGTGAATCGAATTCAAGGCTAACATATTCTCCACCACGATCGGATCGTAGTGCCTTAATTCTTTTGTTCAATTGGTTCTCTACTTCATTTTTAAATTCCTTGAATTTCTCAAAAGCTTCACTTTTATGCTTCATTAAATAGATATACCCATATCTACTCAAGTCATCGGTGAAGGTTATGAAGTAGTCATAATTTCCACGAGCGGTGATACTCATTGGTCCATAGACATCGGTATGTATGAGTCCCAATAGTTCACTTGCTCGTGTCCCTTTACCACTAAAAGGATTTCGAGTCATTTTGCCAAGAAGGCAATATTCGCATGTTCCATATGATTGAAAATCAAATGGTGTAATCACATTAGTCAAAATTAATCTTTTGATGCGATTCTCGTTTATGTGACCTAATCGACAATGCCAAATGAACGATTCATTTGGATCACTTGATTTGAGTTTCTTTGAATTAATGTTGTAGATGTCATTAGTCAGATTCGAGGTTTCTAAAATGTAAATGCCATTAATGGAAGGGGCTTGGCCTATAACCAAGTCCTTCCTTGAAATAGTACAACGATTGTTCTTAATGACAAAACAAAAACCGTCCATGTCTAACATAGCGATTGAAATAATGTTTTTAGAAAGTGTAGGCACATAAAAACAAATATGTAAATACAACTCAAACCCATTAGGCAAAGCTAATACATAAGTTCCCTTGGATTTGGCCGCTACTCGAGCTCCATTTCCAAGGCGTAGATCCACATCTCCTTTGCTAAGCCTCTTCACGTCTCTTAACCCCTGTAAATGATTACAAAGGTGAGAACCACAACCGGTATCCAGTACCCATGTTGTAGTGGAAGTATAATTTACATCAATAACATAAATTTCCTTAGGAATTTTACCTTTTGGAACGATGATTCCTTCCCTTATATTTCGCAAATATATGGGACAATTCCTAAGCCAATGTCCCATGCCATAGCAATAATGGCACTCATCTTCAACTTGCTTGAAGTTTTTCCCTTTCTTTCCCTTCTTCTTAAACTTTTTGCCCTTGGAAGCAAGAACTTGATTGCTTGAGCTCCCACTAGTTTTGGCATCTTTCTCTTCCAAAGACAAAGATCATATAGATTTTATGAGGCGGTCTTCCTGAGACCGGCTCACAAGAGATCTTGCAGTAGTAGTAGGAGGTTTAGAAGAAGTGATGAAGTTTATGTTTCCATCCGAACCTATCCCAAAAGAAATTTCTTTAGTAGTGTCGAAATCATTGTTGAAGCAAACGTCGTCAAAAACATTGTGGCAAGACTCAATAGTTATCGGTGCGGTAGCGTTTGATGGATTCATTGTAATGAACTACAAGTATGGAGGAAAAGGAAATATTAACATTTGTCTTTTTTTAAATCATACTTGTAAATAAATTTAACAAGATATGAACATTTATATAGTGACCTCTACCCAACTATTATAAATGATTCCAAGACCCAAATTCATATTAACTTAGGCATCGGTAAAGCCGAATACAACCCTTATCAATATAACTCGGTGGATTAACGCTTTAATCGATTCTACTTTTAGAACTCTTGGTCGATAAAATTACATTAATATTTATCTTTAGCCCGAAACACATCCGGCAACCGTTGAGAATACTTTCGTTGAGTTCAACCCAAATTTCGAATAAATGTGTCCATGATCCAAATTACATCAACTTGGGCATCGGTAAAGCCGAAAACAACCCTCATCTTTATAAATTCGGTGGGTAGACATTTATCACCCACTTCCCCTACGTAACAAGGTTTGTACCCCGGTAAAGACGAGTGCACTCCCTCACGAAATAGGTTTTTATGGTTTCTACTTTTTGGTAAGGCTATGTCTCAATTGTTTATTTTAGCGAGAGGTCATGTCATTTTATTATCTATCACGTTTTAAGTGAACTAAAGCGGTGAACTATGATAATTTTAATTGACATAGTCGATAAACTCGATTAAAATGATAATGCATGTTTTAGTTATGGCGATTTAGCGATGCATGCGACATATAAATAAAATGCAAAGCATAAATTAAATCCTAGTATGGCCTTCCTAAAATAGTAAATATAATAAACTATTACAAATTCGGAAACCAACTCCATTGGTCCCTTGAACTTCGGTTTTGGTACGCATCTCGAGGTAACACCGTCTTTAATGGATCGCCTTCTTGAGTGGCACCGTCTTCAAGAATCTCCGGAATAAATAAATTACATAACAAATTACATAATTTTCTATTATACATTTGTAATTAAAATAAAATAAATCTATTAAATTACAAAACGGTGATACGAGATCACAATAAATTACAACCGAATCGATATTCCCATACATTTCGGGTAATATCAATTAAAAAACTAAGGCCATACTAAGTAAAAATTACATAATTCAAAAATTACATAAAATAAAATTATGACAATCATAAATAAAATGCAGCATTATAATATGTATGAACATGCCAATTTTATGCTAAATCGCCTTTAAGGATCCAATATCGTATATTAATCGGTTTTTACGGATTTGCGTGATTAACCCTTTATAATCACTATAATTACATAAATTCATATTTATGTACAAGTTAATTATCCTAACCAACTTAGGACTCAAAATTAGTCTCCACTAACATTTGACAATAATTAACTTATATTTCTTAATATTGTGCATAAAAGGACTTAAAATTACAATATAATGCCATAAACTTCAAATAAATCATAAAAATTTCAAATAAATTCAAAATTTGAAATTTAAACTCATGAACATTCTGAAAAAAATACCATGACACTAATAATGTTAAAAAACTTAGGTTAAAAATTTCGAAATTTATCGAGAAAAACAATGTTGCGGTTTATCGGATTTATCAATTATTACCATAAAAATATGAGAAAAATTATTTTTATTAACTTTTCACTTTTATATCTGAAAATTAAGATAAAATGCAACATGTGACGTTTTTCCTTAGTCATGAAGTATGTTTTAGCAATTTATACTAATTAAAGTCACTATTTATATTATTTTTCATCAAAAAATCATAAATCATGTATAAAGACTTCATTATAGCCAATTATTTTACACACATCTTGTAAGATTTCATGTGACAACATACTAAATTTCTATGACCATATTCGAAATATTACTCATATTAACCTATTTTATCATTTAAATTTGATTTTATCATGAAAAATCCATATTTCGAGCATAAGAACTCATAAAATTATGAAAATTTACAGGTCATCAAAATATAATATATGTGAAAACATATACAAAAACCACTGGAAAAATAGAAGTTTAACTAATTTTAGTCCAAAAATGACATTTTTATCATAAAATCACATTTTAATGCCATTATTATATAAAATGAACAATAAAAATCCATAAATTAAACAAAATATCTTAAATACATTTTAGAATCAGAAACTTTAACATGCATAATTGATTTCGTGATATATCATAATAAACACAAATTTATAAGTTTTATTTGTTAATCGTATAACTCGGAAAAACTATAACTGATTTGCATGCAAACAACCTAAGGCTCATGATACCACTTGTTAGAAATCTATATCTCATTATACAACATATTCTTATATGTTCCAATTTAATTTAGTCATAAAATTAATTTAGATCTTATGCATGCAAACATAAATAAATATAGAGAAGAAATCATCATCCTTACATTGAGATTTCGGATCAAAGGGCACAAGTAAGATCTCCTTCTTACTTGTTCTTGAGCTCTCCTAATATGGATGAACAAAGATTCAAGGATAGAATCTCTCCCAAGGAATTATACCCAAGATAACCTCTTAAAAATTAATATTATTAATACTAGAACAATATTAATTTAACTAAAAATTGACCCAAAACTATTGTTGGTACTCTTGTTAATTCGGTCAAGAGTAGGGAGGATTTTTGGAGTTTTTGTCTCTCTAATTTTTAATAAGATGAGTAGAGAGTTTTTATTTTTCACACTAGAAATTACAAGAATGTGAATGAATAATGAAAAGAACTCATTGATGCTCTTTAGAGGGTAAAACCGGTGGGTGGGGAGGGTGCCCTATGCATGGGCTTGATTCTCTAATCAAGAATATAGGCATGCAAGGCTAGGTGTAGGTAGTGTAATCATGTTGTTTCCACTCAATTAATTAAACATAATTTAAACACCATACTCCCTCCATATTTTGGTCCATATTAGATAAAATGGATTCCATTTTATCTTTGTCAATTTATCAATTTGTCACATGTCACAAGACATGTAAAATTGTCATGTATTTTTTAACGTATTAAAAATCAACGTATTAATAAAATACGTCATGTACAAAATCGACTTAGTAATTCACAATTACTTGTACAAAAAAAACGCTTTACCAATTATAATTTACAACATCTTGTATTTATAATAAATCATTCATTTAGTTTCAATTGTTTCCGTAAACAATAATTTCATCTAAGCAATAAAACAATTCGATTACTTAGACCGTGTCTAATTTAATCAAATTACAACGAGAGACGTAAATATTACTTCCAAAATTGTCCGTCAATTTTAAGCAATTTAATTGACTCGTATCGTCATACGACTAATTAAATATTCAATTAAGAGTGTTACCCTTTAGGTATGACCTAAGGGGATCAACTGATCACCACCGTCGCACGACAGTAATGTCAAACTCTAGTCAGCCAATCATTACCGATATGTGTGGACCAGTTGACAGTAAAATATTATATCCCACATGTATTCTTAAAATGAGACTTAAACATGTGATCATCATGATCGACAGTTGTGATCGCATTATTGTCGGAGGACACACATTCCAACAATCTCCCACTTGTCCTCGACAAGTGTGCATCACCAATTTTCTTGTCCTATTACTATCTCCCACTCAATGCAAGGTATCTTTCAGGTCGTACTTGCAAGTGATCATATCGAGAGTGGTTTCCTCGATCTGGAGAATAACTGATTGACCGGAATTTATCCACCATGGATACCTTCCAAGCGTGGCCACGCATTTCCAATTCATTACTCCTCGAGTGGCCCTGAGATATTGTTATAACCCTGACAAGGGGTGGACAATTCCTATCGCACTTATTCCCTTCGACTAGCCACAACCATCATAACCCAAAATATGCCCATTTGACCCCATTTACGAAGGTCATAGTAACACAAATCAAAGTTAATTTGAAACTGTGCCATCTTAGGCGAACAGTCTTTAGTCAAAAGAATCGACTCATTAGAATACTATAGTAGCTCTCTTCACGACCAAGCTATATAAATTTGCCAGAACTCTATAAGAGGTCATAAGGCCCGACAAAGTGTTCCTAACAGTCTGCCTATGTGATCGACTAGTCATTCTCATATGACTCCATGGCACTTGAACTTGCCATCAATCGCATCACACTCTAGTCACTTCGAGACGTCACCTCATACAAGTGACTATGGGCGAATACTATGTTAATCCGTGTTCACTTTAACGGGGTTCAATTTGTCACTACAACCCGTTTGGATGTAACAATGTATAAAGAAAAGATAAAAGACAAATGTGATTATGAACATGAACAAAAACAACACTTTTATTTCATTTCAAAATCTAACATAAACTTGGTATACGTTTAAGTCCCATGGACGCAACATGTCCATCATGCTTAGCCTGCGATAAAGGCTTGGTGAGCGGATCAGCAATGTTATCATCCGTCCCAACTTTACATATCACAATTTCCTTTCTTTCAATGAAATCTCTAATTACATGATATTTTCTAAGTACATGTCTAGATCTATTACTAGACTTTCATCTAAGCAATAAAACAATTCGATTACTTAGACCGTGTCTAATTTAATCAAATTACAACGAGACACGTAAATATTACTTCCAAAATCGTCCGTCAATTTTAAGCAATTTAATTGACTCATATCGTCATACGACAAATTAAATATTCAATTAAGAGTGTTACCCTTTAGGTGTGACCTAAGGGGATCAACTGATCACCACCGTCGCACGACAGTAATGTCAAACTCTAGTCAGCCAATCATTACCGATATGTGTGGACCAGTTGACAGTAAAATATTACATCCCACATGTATTCTTAAAATGAGACTTAAACATATGATCATCATGATCGACAGTTGTGATCGCATTATTGTCGGAGGACACACATTCCAACAATACAATAACTCGGGTAAAGTAATACAATAACTGTTATTAATAGACTAACACTGCAAACAAAAAATAACCACAAAATACAATAACTAAGTTCAAATAACACAATAACTCGTTCAAAGCAATAAAATAACTGCTATTAACAGATTAACATAATACAATAACTAGGGTAATTTAACACATATATATGCTTTGCTTGGACAATAAATGTTGAAGATTGTTTAATCCGTATAAAAATACACAATTGAAACAACACAAGTAGACAAAACACCTTATAAACAACTTAAAAATGCATAAAATCATGTAGGAAATAAACTATCAAACACAAAACCCTAGAAATTATGAAAAAATTGATGGAACAAGATATTTGATGATGATGACATAAACATAAGATAATAAACAACCGAAAACGAAAATTAGGTCATAAATCGAAAAAAAAATCGTTGTAGAGTAACATACCGCACCTTAATTGATGAGAAATTTGAGCGAGGATGATGAAAATTGAGGATGAATATTGAGTTTGTAACCTGTAACTTGAACGAATTTGATCTGATTTTGATATTCTGTACTGGTTCTTTTTTTTCTGTGGCTTTTTTGGGGGAAAAGGAGGAGAGAGAGTGATTTTTCTAATAATGAAGAAGATTGAGAGAAAAGTGACTATTTATATGTTGAGCAAGATTTAATCTCAACCCTCCATCTTAGATGAGATCAATGGTTCAGTTTTAGAGGGGTAACTCACCAAGAAAGACCCAACTCATATGATCCTATTTCTATATATATATATATATATATATATATATATATATATATATATATATATATATATATATATATATATATATATATATATATATATATATAAGGAAGATGAGTTTGTGATTTATGGGAGTGAAGATGAATAGTATATTGAGGATATTATGTTACCGGTGAAAGGAGAAACTAAAATGTTAAATAAGAACACTTCTTGGAAAAATGTTGGCCCGACCGTTGGATGGAGAACAGCAGTGAAGCAATAATGGTGGAAGTATCTAGAAAAATGGCAATGTTATTGGGAAGTGGCGATGGAAATAATATAATGACTATTTTGCCCTTATATTTTCTATTGAGTAACTAAACCAATGAGATTATGGACAGTTTTTCCAGTTAATGAGAATGCTCCAATTTGAAAATTCTGGATCCTTATGCTGCCACATCTAGCATGACCTAACAAGGTCATAACCTCCTTCATGACCGTGCGTGTGCATGGTCTAATAAGCACCTTACTTGCTAACAAAGCGAGTCTCGACATTTACATTAGACTACTCTAATCTTTTATTAAGACCTTGCTCGGCCTTACTCGATCAAAGCCTTTATATATATATATATATATATATATATATATATATATATATTCTATTATACTCCTTCCAAGGCTCTCATTTGTTCTTTATTTCTTTTTCCGTTAGTCACCTTTTGTTCCTTTTTTTTTATAACTTTGTGTGGTCCAAAATCAATTGTATGCAGGGTTATGTGTTTTGTGTGGTCAAAATTAAAATCATAATTTTTATGCCCAAAAGAAAGGGGAATAAATGAGAGACATGGAGGAAATGAATTTGGATTTCAGAAAACACATAACCGCACATGAAATTGAATTTGGACCACACAAAACACATAACATCATATGCAAAAAAAAAAGAGGGCAGGAAGGTCGACTAACCCCAATAATAAACCCGGTTTATAAACATCGTCGACATTTTAGTAAATATCATCGACGTTTTCATTCCAAAAGACGATAATGCCCTTTGCACATTTACACTCATTTATCTCTCTAGACACTTTTCTCTCAAATTCTACTAAAAACAATCTACATTTCGATCCCACATCTGCATTAAACCAATTAAAAAATGTTAGAAATTAACGCACATCGACTAGAAAACTTACATAATTTTAAAAAGTCGGCAAATAAACGTATTAAACACGTTTTTTTAAAAAAATGAACTAGCTCATGGACTAAATGTTGTGATTCAACAATCGACCATGGTTTGGTTCAAGCTGACTCTGTTTGGGTCCATTGGAATACTGTCTACAACCTGCGTGCTGAGACCATCTGGACTGCTGATCATAAGTCTCACCACTCTGAGAGTTGGAGAGCTATATTAAAAGTTAGAGACATTTTGGTGCAGCTTGCAGGAGGTACTACTGATGCTCAAGCTTTGATTACCAGTTGTGTAGTTGGTGGATGTTTTCAGGTGAATAAAATGTATGACATCCTAAGGCCTAAGTATGCTAAGGTCAGATGGGATAAGATTTTGTGGGATTCTACTGTTTTTCCTAAGCATGGATTCATTAGTTCTCTTGCTGCTCAGGCTAAGCTCCCTACTGTTGACTGTCTTGCTCGCAGAGGGCTTCCCCTGGTGAACTGGTGCATTCTATGTAAGCACGCTTAGGAATCGCATCATCATTTATTTTTCCAATGCGATTTTTCTGCTGGCCTCTGGTACAGTATTCTACATTGGTTAAATATCAGAGGAAGGACTGTCAACTTCTGGACAGAATTGGAATGGTGCCGTAGTAGGAAAACTCGGAAACATTGGAACATGAGCCTAATCAGATGCTGCTTAGCTGCTACTGTATACATGATCTGGCAAGAACGGAACATGAGGATATTCAGGGATCATATTACTGATGGTGGTATTATCTTGCGACAACTTAAATACGTTATAAGTGCGAAAATTTTCTTTAAATATGAGAAATATAGTGATGAGATAGTGGATGTCTTAAGTTATTCCTCTTAGTGGATTCTCATTTTGTAAGATCATATTCCATCTTTACCCCGAGTGGATGAATAAAGATGGACGTGCCTTTCTTGCAAAAAAAAAAAAAAAAAAAGAACAATCAACCATGGACCAAACGTGAAAACCCAACGTTGGCCATGGTCCAAATGTGGGAATCCAACGTTTGGCCATGGCCCAAACGTGGGAATCCAACTTTTGGCCATGGTGAAGGTTTTTTTTTTCACCATGGCCTAACTTTGGATTCCCACGTTTGGACCATGGCCAACGTTGGTTTCCCACGTTTGGACCATGACAAACGTTGGTTTTCAACGTTTGGTCCATGGTTGAACGTTGGATCTCAACGTTTGGTCCATGGTTCAACCTTGGGGGCATAAATCTCAGATTTACGCAGAAAAATCGCAATGTTTGCTATTACTAAGTCAATAAGTGACGTAAATCAATTACCGAATAGATTTAACGGTGCGCAAAAAAAAAAATTAACCAAATAATGAAGGGATTAAGTTGTAAAGTACCGGTGATTTGGGATCCGTCATGTTAATTAATCTTGTTAATTGTTATTATTGGTTTTTTTTTTTAATTTAGTTGATTTTTAGTAGAATTTGAGCGAAAATTTTTTAGAGAGAGAAAGTGGTGTGTGAGTGTAAGGGTAGTTATCGTCTTTTTTTTTGAAAAACGTTGTCGATAATTACTAAAACGTTGTCGATGAAAATCAGCCCTCATAATAAAACAGGGAAGAAACAAGTTAATTGGAGAGAATATAATATTACTAAAGAAACCATTGCCTTAAGCCCTTCATTGAAGCGCTCTAAGACCATCCCTAAGCAAGGGCTGTCTTAATTAGACAACCACCCATTTTTACTCATTAATCTAACCAAATTTATGTTGACCCATTTCACCCTCCTATGTAGAATGTTACGACCTAGGTTATCAGCCAATCATTTTTCCACTTTCCAACATACTCAATCATTTTTTTATTTGTTTTTAATGTTGTAACGAATTAGAACATGACACATATGAAGTCATCCATTAGGTCAATTTGTTCCACCTTGAGTCACCAATTGACTCTTTATTCTGAAAGGTCATCCTAATTATTTATCAAGGTCATCTTAATTATATTGTTAATAAATAACTAGTTTAGATCCCGCGCAATGCATGCGCGGTATATACACGGTAGTTATTCTTAGTGTGTTTTAGTTATAGGTAAATCAACACGTTATTAATTTTCATATTTCAAGCCAAAGTATTTTGATTGGAGGAAAAAAAAAGTAAATGTGTGTTTTAATGATTTTTTTTAAACTCAAACTATCTATGTCAATTTATAAATTTTCTCAAAAAAAAAAAAAAATCATCATATAAGCTAATAGTTTATTCTTAATGTGTTTTAGTTATAGGAGCTTATAGTTTTATTTTCTACATGTAATTATGTGCCCAATCATTAGTAATAACTTCAAATGAAAAATTCAGCGATACTTTAATTTATGGGTTAATATCAAATTTATTTTATTTCAATCAATAGTTATATTTTAGAGTTTAGTAACAAAATTATACTTTGTTGAAAAGACAATATGATAAAAAGATAACGATTTAATGGAAGAGAATCAATCTTATTTGTTTCCTTAATTAAGGAAGTGCTTTTGGAGGTAAAACATTTCATAATATTTATTCTTTTAGTATAAGGGGGATGAGATAATTTAATTATAGCAATGATTGTCTTATGAGCTTGCAGATTTGGCCTTGCATCCTATACTTATTTTTCACGTTATATTTTTTGAGCTTGCAGATTTGACCCATAGTGTGTTTAGTAGAAATTTTAAAATTAAATGAAAGATTTATTGTTTTGTATTTATGCTCAAAAATATAATATTAAATTTATTTCAATTAGCTTGGAGAAAAAAGAAGAAGAAAGCTGATATTTCGAAGTGGAGATAAAATTAAAACAATGACCTTAAACTTTTGTGTACACCATTGAATTTTTTGAAATTAAGAAGTGAGATCTGTTTTTACTTTAATTAACTTTCTACTTTGTTATTATGTGAAGTGTCAATTATTGTCCACAAAAGTTTTTATTTGGAGTTTGGATATATAAGAAAAATTAAATTTAAATAATCACATTTTTTCAAGTTAAGAACCTAAATATTCAACTCTCCAATAAAGGACCTAAAATCCCAAATTTGTCAACTTTTTCGTTAAATGTCATTAACGAGACGATTTCTTATCTTATTTTATTGGAGTAGATGTGTTTATTTATTTTGATGCACAAAATGTCGGGTGTTTGTTATTGTTATTAACTATAAAAGGAAAAAGAAAAATCAAAATATAAACCCTGAACTCAAAGCTTTACTCTTTTTGAAGGCATGTGATGTAGGATGATTTGGTACATTGGGAGATGTCAATAAAATGAATAGAAGTGAGTGTCACTCCGTACTTGACATGGAAATGTCAATAAAATGGGTAAAGTAGGTATTGCACCACCCCTAGTTTCACCACTGACCACATGGTTTTGCTACATCGTCAACGGACCGGCCTATAACGAACCGGGTTGCGAAACGTCGTCGACGTTTTATAACAAATCGTCGACGGTTTTTTAAAAAAAGATGACCCTTACACTTATTATCTCTCTCTCTCTCTCTCACTCATTCACTCCTCCCTTTCACTCTTTCATTCTCACGACTCCACCACCCACCACACCACCACGACACGACCACATTCGCGTCTGCATCACCACCGCAACACCTCCACCACCACCGCAACACCTCCACCACCACCGCAGCAACACCACAGCCGACATAGCACCAACAAGAGCTCATTCTCCTTGTTTTTAATCAAGTAAGTCGTTTTTTTTTCAATTAGTTTAGTTTTAATTGTATAATTTGATTTTAATTAGGATAGTAATGTATGTTTGTCTTCATTTGAATTAATCATTGTTTCAATTTCGTTATTCTTCCTCATTCTTGTTATTTTCCCGTTTCAATCTCGCAAATAGGCTTAGTATTGTCGGATTTGTTGTTGTTGTTGGATTGTTATTGTTAATTTTGTTTGTTGTTGATGGATTTGTTGTTGTTTTGTTGTTTTCAATGGTTTTGTTGTTGTTGTTATCGATTGATTTGTTGTCGGGTTTGTTAAGGAATTGAAGCTGCGTGTTACAGGGGAGGGACGTTGAACTTCAACATCTATAATGGGTAGGGACGTTGAAGTTCAACGTCTGTAAAGGGCGTGGACGTTGAAGTTCAACGTCTGTAATGGGCAGGGACTTCGAACTTCAACGTCTGTATTCGGCTGGAACGTGGTGTGGACATGACCCACCTGCGTATGCCCAGCCGATCTGTGGACAATGGCAGCGGTCTTTTTTGAAAGCCACGCTCGGCGGCGTAAAAAAGCTTTCGACCGGATCGTTTTAGATCGGTCGGTTTCGTCTCGGTAAGGGTCTCGAAACGAGTAGAGATGTTCGGAGTCCCCACCAAGCATTTGTGGGATGCCTGGAACCCGTTCGAAATCCACTTTATACCTCGGTCAAATCGAAGCACAAAGCAGCGTTTGACATAGGTACTAAAGATAAGGAAATCGTCCCTCTTTAGCATCCTATCTCTAGAATGACTCTTGTACGCCCTGGATAAGGTCATCCACTATCCAAAGTTTCTGAGTAAGAGGTGAAGGTACAAATTGGGAAGCCCTTTAATCAGACACCCAATCCCGCCCGCGTTTAGTGGCCTCTAATGATCGATCTTGGTTGGTTGAATGAAAAAGTTGATAAAACGGTTTAAATGCATGAATGCGCATCCAATGATTTAAACCTAACATGTGAGAGCTTTCTAAGTCGGTTGATTTAATCCACTTATCAAGTATAAGATGTCGAGTTGGATTAATGATTGATTTGCATGCAAAACAGAAATTAAACATCCATTTACCGTATTAGGTTTAGGGTGCATAACATGATCCATTTGTCTTAGTATGGCATTTTGCAAATGTGGTTTGAATAATCGAATAGTCATCTGATCCGTCCTATATCCGGGTTAACTGGAGTCGGGATCGTCCTGGACTAATGCTGGAAGGGAACATGCCCTGTACCAGACGGCTATAAGAGGCGCGAGCCAGCCTGTAATACCCGCCCTTTTTAGAGACCCTTTGACCAGCGTTGACTGACCTTGGGAGCGGGAATAGTCTTAGAAGTGGGTGCCAAAACTATCTTGAGTTTCGTGTTAGAAGTGGTACTCGATAGAGTAGAGGCTACTCGATCGAGTAGCTAGGTTACTCGATCAAGTAGGGGGTCACTCGATCGAGTATGTTGGGTTCTCGATCGAGTATCGAGTTTTCAGTGAGGGTTTTTAATCGCGTTTTGTTAAATCCGCAAATCACTTTCGCCACTTTCCTCCTATCCTTCAGTCGCCTCTTTCCCTTCCCTTCACCATAAAACCTCCATGGAAGCCTTTTTGAAGATCCTTGTGCCTTAGGAGAGCGTCACGTGAGTCGGGTAGCGGTCTTTTGCCGGGTTTCTCCTTATAGGTATGTCATAATCATCATCCGTATCCTCGTCTTTGCAGTTAGGGTTTGCTTGGTAGTAATAGATGATCGTGTTGTGCTTATAGGCTTTGCTTGGTTGCTGGTTATAGCATGTGTTGGCATGGATTGGTTGCAGTTGCTTAAAGGTAGGTTCGCCTACTCAGTTTCTGTAGATGGTATAGTGTGTCGGATGTTGTGGTTGTTGTATTTTATCGCATTCGTAGTGTGATGGTTCTGATTGTGATTGTGATTGATTTGTCTCTGGTTCTCGAGATGCGTTCTCGGCTGAGTGGAGTCACTTGCGGGAGTGGCTTCACGCCCTAGTTTCGCCCTCCGTGGAACCTGCCACGGGAGGGGATGTGCACATTAATGGGACAGGGTTATCGCTCGGTATGATGAGCGGGGCTTAGGTGGGAACGGCTGCGGTCCCCCACTGGCAGGGCTGGTCCAGTGGACAGTCGGTGACAGAGATTGTTGGAGCGGGTGCGATTGTATGTGTGGCTGTTTGTGTTGAGTTGTTTTGATAATTGTTATTGATATTATTGTATCTTATCTCAGTACTGACCTTGTGTGGTTGTCTTGTTTGTTTATGTGTCTGCCGTGATCCCTTATGGTGAGCAGTCTGTCTTAGCAGGTGTTGATATGGTTGATAGCTGGAGTTCGGCCAGGGATGAGTCATCACGAGTTTTGATAGTTATAGCTGGTAGTCTTTGAGTTGTATCTTTATATCGTCAGTTGGTTTTAGATCACTTGTAAAGCAACGTAATAGTTCTTTTATCGACATTTGATTATTACTTCTTCGGGCAACCGAGATGGTAATGCCCTTATATGCTAAGGAAGGCCTAGTTAAGGCTCCTATGAATAGGGGGGTGTTACACAGCCGGCGGTTTAAGGGGCCTCCCTTTGGTTTTGAAAATGAGAAAGAAAAGGCCTGCTTGAGGCGCGCGTTAGCCAACGGTTGTATGCCGTGTTCTGACTGTTTAGAAAACGTGTTAAAAATGGGTTTTTTGAACCCGGTTTGATTTTGAAAGGGTCGTTTAGAACGCATTTGTTGATTTGAAGAACTAGACTCGAATAATCATCATTATTTGATAATATTCGGTGTCGGGTTCGATTTGACAAACTTGACATGAATAGTTTTGAAAATGATCATGGACTAATTGTTTTAAGTCCATTTTGAATGTAATTAGTCGATACTCATCATCGCGCCCGGGTTAAAATCCGGCATGGTATGTAGAACCAAGGATGATTTCGTGTTGGTGACTAATATATTTGTTTGAAAATGTAAAGAAATGAAATAAAAGGCTTTAAAATACCTTTTAAATGTCATTAACCAAATATTATCACCGAAACACGGATTTAACCGTCATGGTATGAAGAATCAAGGGTGAAAAATGTTTTATGGTTAAAACATGTGAAATGAAACAAAAGGGTTTCGAAAATACTTGAAATGGTAAAAACCGATTACAAATATGAAAAATGGATTGAGGGAAATGACGAGAACAAACACGGTTGATCTCTGGTCTGAGTACCCCATTTAGGCGCGAGCCATTTGGCGACCTAAGGGGCTTCTGCCTCAGACCAAAAATCAGTTTTGGCTCGTTTATTCCATGTTTTGGTTCATGTTATGCATGTTTTAGCATGTTAGAATAATGAAACAAATGAAAACATAATAAAAGAGGATTTTTACACCCTCATACTTACATGTTTGGTTATGGCGAGTGACCGACGTAAGTGTAACAACTTGTTTGATTGGGAAAAACTCGGTTTGAAACCGTTTTGGTAAGTAAAAAGAGCGTTTTAAAAGTTTAGTGATGGTGTAGTGGTCGAAGTGGTAGGTCAAGTGGTTTAATGCATGATGACAGTACCAAACAATGTGTAAGGCTCGTGTTTACGATCGGTAGGTCGTAAACACGCGTCGGATTGTGACTTTAGAAGTCAAGTCGAGAATTTTAAGGGAGAAAGAGGGGGCGGACACTCGAGTAACTCTAAAATGGGTGGCATTTGAGGGGTATTTATAGGAGAATGAGTGGTTGTGTGAGTTTTGAGCGACGTGGCCACCTGGGCTGCTCAAAGAGGCGCGAGCCACGTCGCGGGTCTTCGAGTTGTGTTGTCGCTTTCACAACAAACGCAATCATGATTTGTTCTATCCTAGGTTTTGAAGTCACATGTTTGGTACTTGACCAACATGAATCCGGGAAAACTTAGCATAGAAGGCTTTGAGAAATTTTGTTTTTGTGTTTGACTCGGTTTGACTCGTTGTTGGAGTCGGGATTTGAATTTTCGAGTCAGTTTTTGGTCCGGTGCCGGTTTTGACTCTAGTTAGTGTCATCGCGACCCCGTCGCCGTGCATTAAACACTCCAGGTATTTTTGAAATGTTTTGAAATGTTTTGTTTTCGAAATCGTTTTAAGTTTTCCGACGTAAAGTTGTACACAAACTGTCGATCAAACGCTGCGATCCCAAAACATGTTGTAGTCCGATAATCATCGGGTGTTTGTTGGAGTCTCAGCAGATACTGGGTATCTAAAGAGCCCCCACCTTGACTGAGGCTTGGACAGGGCGAAAGTCAAAGTAGAGTCCCCAGGTCGATCGAAGATTACAACCTGAAGACCCAAGCGACGTCGAGGCGGCTCGGAAGGGTTTGGGCCAAGGACCTGCCGTCGGGAAGGGCGACACCAAGGCGACTCGAGGGTACGAGTCAAAGGACCTGTCATCGGGAACATTTTAAAGTCTGTCGACTGTCCGTGCGTGTCGTTTAAAGTCCATTAGACTACGTGCAAAGGCTCGCCAGCCATAAGAATGAGTCATACCTGAGGCATCTTCGGATAGGTCCTTGCGTGGTTGCGGATAAATGCTCGCCAGCTGCGGTGCGTATGTTAAGAGGGCTTGCTAGCCGCGGGGCGTTGTAAGGCTCGCCAGCCGAGACAAGGAAATGTACCCGAGGCATCTTCGGGATGTGTCCTTGAAAGGTTGCGGACAAAGGCTCGCCAGCCCTGGTGCGTATGTGAGGAGGGCTCGCCAGCCGCGATGCGTTGTAAGGCTCGCCAGCCGAGACAAGGAAATGTACCCGAGGCATCTTCGGGATGTGTCCTTGAAAGGTTGCGGACAAAGGCTCGCCAGCCCTGGTGCGTATGTGAGGAAGGCTCGCCAGCCGCGATGCGTTGTAAGGCTCGCCAGCCGAGACAAGGAAATGTACCCGAGACATCTTCGGGATGTGTCCTTGAAAGGTTGCGGACAAAGGCTCGCCAGCCCTGGTGCGTATGTGAGGAGGGCTCGCCAGCCGTGATGCGTTGTAAGGCTCGCCGGAGACAAGACAAGAAATGTACCCGAGGCATCTTCGGGATGTGTCCTTGAAAGGTTGCGGACAAAGGCTCGCCAGCCCTGGTGCGTATGTGAGGAGGACTCGCCAGCCGCGATGCGTTGTAAGGCCCGCCAGCCGAGACAAAGAAATCTACCCGAGGCATCTTCGGGATGTGTCCTTGAAAGGTTGCGGACAAAGGCTCGCCAGCGCTGGTGCCTATGTAAGGAGGGCTCGCCAGCCGCGATGCGTTGTAAGGCTCGCCAGCCGAGACAAGGAAATGTACCCGAGGCATCTTCGGGATGTGTCCTTGAAAGGTTGCGGACAAATGCTCGCCAGCCCTGACACGGTCGGTTAATGGGCCATGGGAATAGCCGCGCCAAATGGGCTTGTTTTGAAAGTAGCGAACTCGTGATGCCGCTGGGGAAATAGTGAGTATGGATTTTCACTATTACTGTTTTGGAATGAGCGGGTTCCGCGAGGAAGCCCCCTGTTGGTATTTGAAAGAATAGTGAATTTTGAATTTTCACCATTCGTCGGCTTGAATTTGCAGTGGCGGTTTTGACCGCCGTTTGTTTTAATTTTGAAGGAAAATAGCAAATTTGAGTTTGCTATAGCGTTTGAAGTGACGGTTTACGTGCCGCCGTTGACATGTGATGGAAATAGTGAATTTGGAATCTTCACTATTGATTGAAGTGACGGTTTATGTGGCGCCGTTGACATTTGAAAGAAATAGTGAATTTGGAATCTTCACTATTGATTGAAGTGACGGTTTATGTGCCGCCGTTGACATTTGAAAGAAATAGTGAATTTGAAATCTTCATTATTGATTGAAGTGACGGTTTATGTGCCACCGTTGACATTTGAAAGAAATAGTGAATTTGGAATTTTCACTATTGATTGAAGTGACGGTTTATGTGCCGCCGTTGCTTGAAAAATAGCGGTTTTTGAATTTTCGCTGTTATTTTTGAAGTTGGAGGAAAATAGCGATTTGAATTTTTGCTATTATTTTTGAAGTTGGCGGTTTCGATCGCCGTTTTGCTTGAAGTTTTTGAAAATAGCGAATTTGAATTTTCACTATTTGGTTTTGTTTGTTTTCCGAGGAAATGACGACATTCAATATCGTCAACGAAAATTCGAATTTGTTGTGGGGAATTGGGCCAAAGCCCAATTTTTGCTGAAAAAGCAAAGGGGAGGCCTGGTTTAGGGGCGAGCCATCTGGCGATAGAAGCCGGCTTCCCTTTTTTCTGTTAAAAAGACGCGAGGTTGAGCTGCGGATGATTATTCATCTTCAACCTCAAAAATCTCGAAAAATCGCCATTGAAGGACCTTCTTGCGTGCTTTCACTTGTGCCAATGCCAACAAATGTCATCTCAAGGTATGTATTTCCTCTTGAATCCTTTTAAATTTGTTGATTGTTAGCTTGATTAAATTAGGGTGAAATTTTGCCCTAAAAATCGAATTGGGCGTTTTTGATTGAGCCAATTTCGAGTGAAATTGATGTTTGCATTAGGTTAGAAACCTGTTTAAAAGTATAGGGGTGCTTTTAGTTTGCATTTTGGTCCCCGTTCCCTATGCTCGAAAAACGTGAGTGAGGCGAGAAACCATCTCATTTCACAATGCCAAGTTTATTTTCTTGGGTAGTGGGTCCCACTAGGTTGCATTGTAGTTGAGAAAACCCATGTTTGCCATCTAAGGACCTTCGTTGGATGCTTGTGGGCAAAATTGGGTTTTTGCCTTTTGCGACGGTCTTACGTCTGACAAAATAAGCGCCTGTTTGGGCTTGAATTGAGTCAGTTTGCCTTGAATTGGACCTTATTGGTAATTTAGGTCGCCTTGAGGCGTGATAAAATAACGCCTGCCTTTTTGCGGTCGTTTTTGAATTTTGACCGGTTTGGGCTCAAATTGCCTTTTTGAGCCGTATAAAAATCCCCATTGTGTCGGGAATGTAAAATTCTCATTGTGTCGGGAATGTATTTCGGGTTGTTGGCGGACCTTGTATGGGTCTTGAAATGCCGTTTTTGTGGTTTTGACTCGTCTTTTGCTTGAAAAGAGGGGCGAGTCGTTTTTGTGTTTTTTTTTTGTGAATGGTTTGGGGCGGGATTGCCCCTTGTTTTTGTATTGCAGGTTGTGTTTTTTTTTTTTTTTTTGGATTTATCCATTTCATGCCGTCGTAATGCCGAAATTTCGGCTGACGTTTTTTTGTTTGTTTTTTTTTGATCGCAGGGTATCGTCTGGGACAGATGGGGTCCGTTGTTGAGTCTTTGGAGGAGGAAGTCGATCCTGGAGGGGATGTAGCTGTTGGAGCCGGTGTCCTCCAGTTAGTGCGGATAACGTTATTGCACGTACACTTGTACGGACAAGTGGGAGCTTGTTGGGGCTGGTGTCCTCTACAGTTAGTGCAATGACATATAAATCTCTAAAAGGATCAAAGGGTATACTTTTGTATTATTATCAGTTGGTCCACGTTTATCAATAACGGTTGGCTTGCTAGATAAGTTTGACGTTATTGTCATACAGATGGCGGTGATCAACTGGTCCCTAAAAGTCACACCTATAGGATACGTTTGAGAGATGTGACAGTATGAAAATACAGTCATGTTGATGCCTAATATGACTAAGCAGTTAGTCGGAGTTATTGACTAAGAATTAGTCAAACGCGATGTTGAGATAATTATTTAATACGGATTAAATAATAATGGCTAAAGTGAATTAAGCAGTTAATTCGTAAATTGAATATAAACGATTATATTTAATTAATGTATATCGAATTTAATTAATTATACAATATTGTCATTATCGGACAAGTATTAATATATCGACTACTTCATGTCACTAGTCGATGTTTTATTATCCGATCACGAGTGACGATTTATAATTAAAAACCCGTCATATACATTTTAGCATTTTGAGTCGGACCACGAGTTAAAATAAGGAGAAAGTGGAAAGCCCACTCCCTCCTTAATGAACCTCACGGCCGAACCAAAGAGGAACAAAAAGGTGAGCTTCTCTCCTTTTTGACCTAATTCATTCATTTGCACAAAAATTAGGTTTTTGGAGGCATTCTCTCTGAAACCTAGATCTCACATCGAAAACCTCACAAAAACTCTCTCAATATTGCAAGGCAATTAGAGAGTAATTTCTAGCACAAGGGGCATAGTCTCAGACGGTCTTGGGTGCAACGATTAGGAGGAAATCTATATTGATTTCTGTTCATTAGGCCGAATTGCACAAGGACTCGAGGTTGATTCTTGTTCTTTATCGTTTTTTCTCTTGTTTTTCGTTTATGACCTTTATTCACATGTTAAATTTGCGTTATAATCCTTAATTATAAGGGAATTTTACGGATATTTCCCTACAGTAGCGGCCGAGGGGGCTGCCGTATTCGAGGCGGTGGTGGAGGATGCTTCCGTAGAGGAGGATAGGCGGCTGATATGGCCGGTTTGTCCTTTTCGTTGTGGCTCATAGACAGGATGGCTGATGATTGGGGTTCAGTATCGGAATGGTGCATCGCATCACGGTTCTTGGCCTCTTCATCATCCGAAGTCTGCAAGACACTGTCTTCTTTTTTGTCATGGAGCAGGAACGAGGTGTTACCGTCATGGTAACCACCTCTGCTTCCGCTGTTGCTCCTCTGTTTCCCATGTTGCTCTCTTTATTTTCCGTTTGAGAGGATAGAGAGTGCTTAGTTCGGTAGGTGGCGGATAGCCCCCAGTTTGTTGTCTTAGGCCAGTGTCTGTATGATAGATGTTTGTTTTAGGCCAGTGTCTGTATGATAGACGTTTGTTTTAGGCCAGTGTATGTATGATAGACGTATGTTTTAGGCCAGTGTCTGTATGATAGACGTTTGTTTTAGGCCAGTGTCTGTATGATAGACGTTTGTATTTTGCGTAAGGCGGTTTGTATATATGTGTTTTTGGACTATAGTTTGTTTTGTGATTGTTGGCTTTTTTGTGTTGTGTTTTGGAGGAGCGCTGTCGGCTGTTGATTCTCCTTTTGCTTTGCACCAGTTCCTGCATCGTTAGCTATAGAAAACAGGCAATAGATAGCACATACGCAAAAACGTAAACACGTAAAAGCATTTGATTGAAACAAAAATTAACCAAGATGACTTGAAGTTAAAATTTGAAACTTTGAAATGACTTTTGAAAATTCCGTGACAAATCGTCACGTTCGGAATTCAAAGGAATTGCTGAAAATTTGAGCAATTAACTCGTGTCGTGAATTAAATTGCATCGAAATTTTGAAAATTGACTCGAAAAAAATATAAAACTCAAACCGTCAGGAAAGAATTTTAGAAAAGGATTTTTGCGAGTATATTTGATTTTTGAGGTCAAGACTCGAATTTGTGAGCGCTTGAATTTTTGAGGAAAATTGATGTCGTGTTATCAATTTTCGATTTTGATTTTTGCCGGAAAATTGCGAAAAAATCCGAAAGATTTCGGAATTTCGACTGACATGGAAACGATCCATCGCGGATCGGGGCGACTAGCCCTTCCCCCCTTGAAAAAAAGAAAGAAAAATCCGTATGTTTAAAGTCGCGTCATGGAAACCGTGTCGGATTTCGTAAACGCGAAAACAAGGAAATGTGAGTGTGAAGAAACACAAAATTTCCCGAATCATCCCGAAGAGGCGCGAGGTTCCTGGCGGGAGGTTTGAGGTGTCAGGAGAAAACACATGTTGAAAGAGACAAGTCAATAGCGGGAATCCTGGAGGAGCCTCAAAGAGGGCGGGAATCCTGGAGGAGCCTCAAAGAGGCGCGAGCGTCTTGGCGATGGAAGCCGGCTCTCCTCTTTTTCTGAAAAATGCGCTGATCATTTTGTATAAATAGGGACGTTTGCGCTTCATTGTTTCATCATCCGAAACACAAAATCATCTCTACAAAACCTCCTCTTCTTCCACAAAAATATTTCATGGATGCTTTTGAGAACGCATTGCAACAATGGTGCCGGGATTTGTCGCCTCCCGAGAAGTATCAACTCGCTTGCATGGGAGTTGGTCAATTGTTGGTGCTTCATCAAGTCAAGGTGCAACCTTCGTTTCCTGAAGCATGTTCTCAGTGTTGGGATTCGAAACATCATGTTTTCGTTTTCTCGAAAGGTGAAATTTGTCCTCTTGCCGAAGAAGTTGGAGTCATTGGCGGGTGGCCGGGTTGTGCTCCGGTGCTTCCTCCGACTCGGTTGTGCTACAAGGAGAAATTACGTTCCATGTTGG
>NW_027413406.1:0-55402 GCF_048544455.1 Silene latifolia | reverse complement strand
TCGAGAATGTTGGAATGTTCGGATATTTCTATCCATATTCGTAAAATTTTATCTTTGGCAAATAATATCAGCTAATACATCGACATTAGATAGATAATCGAATTAATTCAAAGTCCTACCATAACACAACCTTGAAAATCTTTCTTGACGCGGAGGGAAACCTCCTGAGAGCAGGGCGTGACCAGTCTGCGCCTCTTCCAAGGCGCCAGCGTGTTGCTGCGCATGCTTCCGAGTACCTGCTTTGCATGCAGTTACCGTGTCTTTTTATATCTTTAAGTTCACTTCCAAAAGAGTCTCAAACACCTATTCCTTCCGCGTGATTAGTATAAACCAAGGGAGCCTTGCGCTCCTCATATTTCTGCCAGTAGTCCGCCCTTCTCTCTTCTCCCTTTGCATTCAGACTTGATGTTGTGTTGGCGCCTCGTGTGGACTTGGGCCACGTAAGCTGGATCTTTCAGGGTACAGCTCTCGTTATGACTTCGACCAATTTGACCGACTACACTCAATCGACTTAAATTAATCAATCGTTTTCCCTCTTACGAGAGCCGCTCTTTCCTTGCATTAGCGTCTGGGCATTCACTAGTCGATTACCTTGGATGTCTCGTTAAAATCGACATGAAATCACGAGGGTGTAATGATTCTCTTTATTTATTTTGTTTATCTGTTATCATTGTAAGGTTTATGTCAACAGATTAAAACGATTAAGCGAACTTTAAAACTGTTTTTGCGGATTTCCGATGAAACGAGGCGTCGAGAAAAGGCAGACAGCTGCTGGCCTCTTGAAGGAAGCCAGTTCTGCTGCGCCTCTTAAAAGTAACATGATTCTTGCTTCTTTCTTCTTCTTGATCTACATTGTTAGTCTTTCTTATTTGTTTTATTATATTTGTCTTTAATTCTCTCACATATTAGTTCAATAATTCACATGTATATAAATTCACGAGGTATTAATATGTTTAATCATCATCAAACCTTAAATCCCAAGTAATCCATATTTCTTTGCAGGTTTTTCGTTATTAATATTCAAGCCAGTTTTAGAATTCAATTTGTTCATGTGAGTTTAAAGAAGTTACCGTCATGATACATTTGCATCCATATTCATTGTTAATTGATGTGTTTAGTTGTTCCATTCACATGATGTCACTAATTAATCATTCATTAACATCGTCCCTTCACGTAGTGTCCAGTTTAATTAAAAGCTACGTTCATGTTCTCTTGTTTTTATGACTAATTCATATCTCACTAAATAATCATTAATCACTTTCTCTAGAAGTAATTATATCAATCCTTTACAATTCTGAAGCTGTGCAGTTGCGATTCGGCTTTGCGGCGAAACTACGCGCGGAAACGATAGCGACAGCTGCTGCGCCTGCTTTCAGAGCGCGATTCCTGCTTGCTGTTCGAGATGAGTTAAATACGAACTGCGTTACAGCGACCTAGTTTAATTAGTCATATAATTAACTAATATCCATATTATCACGCTAATTCTGTTTGTTATTTATTCTTTCTTTCATATTTTTATCAATTATAATTTTAAGTATTTACGACATAAATCAATAAATCCTTTATATTAATGTAATTTTCATTATTGTAATTTATATTCATTGTATTTATTACTTTTTATCATTTGTATATCTTCACATGTAATCGACATTAAATCTACTTAAAGCCCGGTGTTTTAATGGCTATGTATGTGGAAACTTAGTCTAATTTTACATGTTAGGATTAATCTGGATGTTGCATTGCATGCATATAGCAGCGATATGCTCAGTATGAATCTTCCCTAATCCATTAGTAGAGGCCGCTACTCCGGCGGGGGTTAGGTGTTCGATGAAAAGAAGAGCTTCCTAATACGTACCTACTTCCCCTTCTCCCGGATCTCGTGAGCATAGTGTTCATTGGCGTCCCACACGAGAGTCATTACAGACAGAATGCTAAGAATTAACGATTGCTTAGTGTTCATGTCACTACTTTATGTCTTGACATAGCCTTGAGGTATTGAGAGGCGGTTCAAATTTCCGTAAAGTGGTGGCGACTCACTACGAAATGCAAGCGCTGTCTCGTTTCTCACCAAAAAGCGCCGTGTGTAATCATCCTGGGTTTGGCGACTCATTGGGAATAATACACTACGTGTAGCAAGGGTGAAGAAACTTGAACAAGAGTTAGGGAATAAGTTTGTCTGAAGACAATTGTCGGTTTCATAGCTTTCGGTCTTCTAGTAGATTTATTCGGCTCCTTCTAGGCCCAACCTGACCCATTCGGCCAATGCCGTCCGAGATCCTAAACGGTCCTAATTCTTATTTGGGCCTAAGGATGGATAGCGATTGATCATCAGCCATGATGCTTGCTCTTGTTTGTATCAGGGCCTTCGCTCATGAAATGGTTATTTAGAATGCATTTACTCTTGTTTGCCCCGAGCCTCTCCATGAGACTTAGTTTTGATAGTTCGGTGTGGCAACCCACCCTTTAAACCAAAACCCTTGCAAAATGCACTGTATCCACGTTATAATGCTTGTACTAATCATACATAATCTTACGTGATCACCCATACAACAAAACCATGGCCAATTTTCAAAATCAAATCCTTATTTTTAAGCAAAATTCCCGAAAAAGTAAGCCTTTAATTAGCAAAATCAGTTCAAAACTATTAGTTGCTAGGAGTAAAATTAGGGCCTGGCTGGTTTAAAGCTATTCCAGTCATCTACACCATTCTGCTATAGTTGACTAGGACACACATTTTCAAAGACCTTGTCTTTCTTCAAACTCACTCAACACAAGTGGCACATACCCTTCACGGAGTCAAACTTTCCTCTTTTAGCAAGTGTGATAAGATAGTCAGTCGTGTTGTTTGATTAGCGTGTGATCTCTTATCAGCCAGTTTCCCAGATGCCAAGTGATGAAGCAGAACCTCAATGAAATTCAGAAAGTAATGATCGAATCCTGGCCGCGATAACCCAAATGCAAATCACTCAAGAACAAACCTATGACCGCCTTGAAGCTTATCGAGCCGTATCTTTGATGTAGAGGAAAAGCTACCTCCCTAAGGAATTGGAGGTGCTACAATTTTAGATGGCGAAAAGATTAAAGATGAGAATCTGTCCTGAGAACAACCATGATTTGAAAAGACTCCAATGCCTAGAGGAGCAATTATTGATGTATGTACCTTAAGGGGATGACATTTCTGAGGAGAACAATGTAGTATGGTAGTCAATTCAGAGTGCCACTAACTTTGCATGTGACGGATGTCACCAGTTTAAAGACATGAGAACCCTTTGAACCACATCCGCCTTCAAGGACTACGTCTCTGTCAAAGGCATCAAACGAGATGTTCTTAAGGATCTTACTTCGTGTCTCTTGATCACCATCCCGACGCGATAGTTACGCACCGAGATCGCAAAGAGGTCTGTCCGCTTGGGAGAGCCTTCCCATGATAGTTCTCCAGAAGCAATGTCGCGAGATAATGTTGGGATCCAAAGTCCCAACTATGCAGCACTCTAGAGGGTTCTTACCCGAAATGACGAAGAAGGTTCATATGACTTTCTAAGTAGGTGGAGAAACTAATTCACCACGACTAGTTGGAGACCTTAGGATGAGGCTACTCTTGTGGAAAAGTTGTGGACAATCTCAGACCCATCTATGCACAACCATTTTGAGATATCAAAACATCAAGACCAGGGACTTAAGCTGTGTAGGACCACGAATTGACGACATCGTAAAGGACTCTTGTCAAGCGGTGAGTCGAGAGATATCGAAAAGTCCCGCAGTCGATTCATCTGACTCTACTAAAATGACAAAGTTAACCTTCTGACCATCCAAGAAAAACTAACCTTATAGGAAGTTCCTGACCTTGAGATCTAAAATTGCTCAACGCTCAAAGACTAATGAAGCAAAGGTAAACTCCAACCCGTTGGAGCTTTATCTGGAGAACTTTGAAGAAAGTCCAGAGTGCAGGATGAAAATTCCTCTTGTGAATACCTTAGGGAGCAGAGGCATGACAAGAAGAAATGCTAAGTTGAAACACGTGCTTAGAATGTGATTGAAGATGGTGGCTTCCAATTCACCCGGGTAAGCCCCGACAACACTCGAATCTCTTGAGTTCTAGTGATTACAAGTGACGAATCTACCTTAGATTGCTCACGTCTCATTTCTCCTGAAAATGAAATTCATCCCAGTGAGAAAGAAAGACTCTACTCCTACCATCTCCCTACCATTTCCGACTTCTGTGACAAGAGTGTAGATAGACGAAGTATTGAACTAGAAACAGTAACAAACACTTCACAGCGATCCCACGATGCAGCGCTGAAACGTGTACGCCAGTGACCTTCTCAAAAATGCCACTATGCAAAAGTAGTCGCGACGTGCGATAAGCTAGTCGATCAAATCACTCTGACTAGAAAGTGGTATCATGAGGATGAGGAACTGGCTCGCGATCAACAATGGAGTTTGGGCCGATGACGATGAAGGCAATCTCGTGAAAACTCCTTGAGTCGAGGAAATAGTCAAAGCTGGTGAAGACCAAGATGTGGATCACCTAACTCAGATCCGGGTCGCCCATATCAAAAGCACCCTCTCAAAAGCGGTCCAACCAATGACTCATGCGCACCCAGTGTGACGAGCGACCCCTTTGATCATTTGCTCAAGCAATTCCACCAAGCCAGGCTGATCTTTTGATCTGGCAACTAGTGGCAAGCTCATTTCGCGTCGTAAAGCTGCTGCAAGCTTTGGCCAAAATGGATGTAGCACGCTTCACTCACTCGAAGGTGTAGTCGACTTGGTCTTCGAGAATCACGAAGCTAAGTAATCCTGTGCTGCTTTCTCGGATGAGGACTTGCCACCTTCGGCGCTAGTCACAACCTTGCTCACATCCATCACATCGCGCGTCATTTGTCTAAAGAAGAATGTGCCAATGACTTTGGTAGATGAGTGGCTCCCTTGATCAGCGTCATTGCCCCTGAAAGCGGCATATAAACTGGGCATGAAAGAAGTCGGATTGGACTCACGCCCGATCAAGGTGTGCGGCCCGTGTATGGCCCGATTACCACGGCGCGAAAAGTGGTTGGACTTGCTGGCCTAACCATGTCCGCAGGACCAACCGAGCAGAAAAGCCAGCTCGACGGTGGACGTAAGCTTCGTTCAGCATGCTAAAGGCGTGGATTCAACTTCGGCGGTAACATCCGCCCTTCACGAAAGATCAAAGATCTACTCAATGGCACAGTTAGCGGCCAGGTCATACGTCCACCTTATCAGGAACAATAATGGAGAAGCAATCAGAGCAAGCAGGTCCTTGCACCCAGGATCCCACGTATCGGGCGAGGGGCTTCGAAAGTGTGAGCGTTATAGAAAGTGAGTTGGCACCCTTGTGCTATAATCCCTACTCCGGCTTGGCAGTCGACAAGCCCGATTTTTGTAAATCAGGATGCTTCACCGGAATGCCTGCTAAACCCGATTCGGAAGAACACCTTTGCACACCATACAAGAAAGGCGGCTCAACGAGAGATACCAGCTTGGGCACAGGCCACGAACCCACAGGCGAAGAGTACACAAGTGCTGTAACAGAACCAAATGTAAATCGATGGAGTCAGAATGACCATTATCTCCCCACCTTAAGCTGGATCACTTCGTTCCAGAAGGAAGTTCAGAACTCTTTCATGGAGTTTCACGAACCTTGGCGATTATCTTGAGAGGAAGTTAGCCGGAATGAGATCTTTCCGCGATTGCTGCCCGTTCCTCCGCAAAGCGGTTCACTACGCGAGTCAAACGCGATCAAGCTTCCCCTTGTACGCCCGACCGAGCAAGCCGTTAGTGCTGTTATTTGGAAGGCCGATTCGTATTAGGCCGCGTGTAGATCAGATCGTTCTTATGGATGCTGCTGGGATGATCGACTCCTTGTACGATGATACGAAATGACCGCAGAACACCCTTGTGAAAGGATGGAGAAAATCTACTCAAAGTGGACCAGCAACCAGGAGGAACAACTTCAGACTCACTCTGCGGAGAAGGAGAGATGTTCGAAGGAGGACCCGGAGGCGGCCGAGGTTGAGTCGGAGTGGATCGAGGAATCGGTCAGTGAGGAGTCCAAGGAAGTCGTTAGAAGTCTACCCCGCTCAGTGCAGCCCCACTCCCTGTCGTTGTGCGTGTGGATGCTCTAGCCTATGTCGAGGTAATCACGGTGGTTGGGGAGATACCCCATGACAAGCAGTTCCTTCTGCATCTGTGACCATGGGTCGGTTGAGCTGCTTTGTTCGACTTTGCCAGTCTTATGCCGAATAAATGCGGGGTTGACGCTTACTCTACGTGTTCTTTGAGTGCAGTGCATTGCCCATGTGATGGTAATCTGAGATGACCAAGACCCGAGACTTGACCGAAATACCTCCCGTTAGCCGAAGAAATATTATATGGAAGGAGGAGGGAAGGGGACCGGTAATAGAGGATACTCAGGAGAACCCATCAGCGTAAGGCAACAATTGGAACCCAGAGAACCTGGTGATGAGGACTACCTTGAGCTCTACCGAGAAAGGCAGGATCTCATGGGACCTCCTAAATGGGTTCTAAGGCGTTTTACGCAGGTCCTCAGAGACATGCCGAGGAATCGGCGAGGGGATATGTCGCCCAGGAACACAGGATTCGGATGGCGTGGGTTTCGAAATCGCTTAATGAAAGCGAAGCTTGGCTGGACAGGAAGCGAGAATGGGCTCTACAAAGATTAAGGAAAAGATGATAAGCAATCCGTGGCTTCGGTTCAGCCAAAGGGGTTCGCCAGACTCACGTACGTTGGTAGCGTGCCATAGTGCGCAGTGCCCACGGAAGAAGGATGGGAGAATCCCGCGTTTGCTGACAGCCCGGGGGACTTAAACAAAGCGGTCAGAAAGATGAGCTTCCCACTGCCTCGGCATTGACTGTTATATTGGTGGACAATCTGCGGAACCCGCGAGTTACTTATCCTTCATGGATGGGATGTGCGAGCTACATAACCGAATCGAAGATGGCCATAGGAAGATGTCTACAGTTAGCACCTGCTTCGTCGCGATAGAGACCTATCGTGCTATCGGTAATGCCATTCGGATTGATCGTGGCCATAGGAGCTACGTACCAGCGCACCCGCTGACTACACTCCTACATGACGTGATGTTCACAAAGAAGTTGAGGTATATGGTAGATGATATGATCGTCGAATCCAGGAAAAGGAGAGGGACACGTGCGAACCTTCTATGCAGGTTCGCCCATGAAGGCTACGAAAGTACAGCGTGAGACTCGAGTCCACTGAATGCGTTTGAAGAGGTAACGTCAGGAAAAGGAAATCCTGGATATCGTACGTTAACGGCCTTGGTATAGAAATAGATCCTCAAAAATCAAAGCTCACGATCGAGGAAATGCCACAACCTCGAAACGAGAAAAAGAAATCGGAGGATTCTTGGGAAAGGTACAATATGTACATAGATTCATGCTCGGAAGCTTACCATGATTTCATGAGCCTATCTTGGCTTCGAGAAAAGCCGAGACCACACCATGTGGGATGATGATTGTCAAAAGCGTTTGGCCGAATCAAAGGAGATATTAGCTAAACCACCGAGGTGCCATCACCGCCCTACGGCGGATCGACGCCTCTCTGGTACATATCTCCGATAGCCATGCGCCGATGTGGTGCTGTGCTTGGCTCTAATGAGTAGGATGAAAGAACTATGGTACTTACCCTACTAGTAAGGATCCCCCGAATACGAGTGCAAGTGCCTACGCAACCTCGAAAAAGACATGCCTCGCTCTTGTGTGGGCAACGGGAAGAGCTATACGTCACTGCATGCTTGGCTGCTCAGTCGAAATCGTATTCCCAGAAATGGGTCCCAGGTCAGCCTGCCTGGCTTAGAAGTCAGGCTCGACGAGACGTCTTGCAAGTGGACTCTCACAGTGCTCACGGGATTTGACCTTAAATATGTGCCCTTTGAGAAGTCTATATAAAGTCGGCGCTCGTCGCCGAGGAATTCTTAGCAGAGAAAATCCTATCAGCAGCCATGTAAACCATAGACACTTGGTCATTTCCACGGCGAGGGGATATGCTCAAAAGCAGGCGTGAGCTGGTGGGATCTATGCTGATGGAGCATCCGATTTAAGGGATTCGGAATAGGAGTATTGCTCATTTCTCCTGAAGGTGAGCATACTACCGATATTGCCTCGAACTTCCGACTTGAAGTTTGACAAGCAACATTATGCAGTATGGGGGCTTGTCTCATTGTGGACTTGGAGCAGCCAGTAAGCAGACAGCGCGCTCAACCTCCGGGTACGTAAGGGGATTCATCAGCGATCATCAAATCAAAGTTGCGGGATCTGCTGGAAAATCCCGGGCGAGAGCCTGCTGTCCCTATCGGACCTGGCAGGGGGATCAGACCTGAAGTGGCTCAATTCTTTGACCCGCATAACCTACCTACCACCTACCTCCGGAGGAAAATCAATTCTGAGGCAGCTCTTCCAGTAAACTACGCGTCTTGATGATGTGCAGGTTCGGCGCAGATAATGCCTTTGTGTATTGAACGACGATCAGGCGGCAAGCATGTCCATCAAATCACGTGTGTCAGTGCCGTGAAGAAATCGCCTGGGGAGACCACAGTTCCAGCGATCCGCGTGTTCAAGCATACGGTACTGTCCACCGGATATGCATGCATAAAGGGACAACGTGCTGTACGCTATCATCGTGCTTCCCGATACGTCCAGATGCGAGGAGGATTATACAAGAGGACGCACCTCACGGTGGCAGTCCTGTCACGTTGCCTTGATCATTCCGCGAGCCGCGAAAAGGTGATGGAAGAAGTCCACGACGGAGAATGCCGGTCACTCGCGCGTGGAGTGGGCCGCGTAGTCGCGAAAATCGCCCGCTAAGGGTAATTGTTGGGCCACCGTGGAATGCGGATTGCATCAAATACGTTGAGACTCGCTGCCACAGTGCCAAGTCTTAGGAGAGCGTCGCGGCACGTCCATACCTCCGTTTGCTATACTGCGATGACGTCGCCCTGGCCGTTGTCTCGGCGGCATGAGGAGATTGACATGATCGGAAAGATAACCCGGCCCGAGCAGAGGCCAGCGATCTCAGCGTCCTGGTACCACTGTCGACTATTTCACCAGAGTGGGTAAGAAGCGGCTACCCTGCAAGCTGCTCTTACGGCGAGCAAAATGTGATGGCGCAATTTCGTAAACAAGCAGCATCACAGCCGATATGGTTGCCACACCACTTGAGATCATCTGGCGATAATGGGTCACACTTCGGCTGAAGCAGAAGCTGAGTGCTAGCCAATTGTAACAATGAAGTTAACGCCACTCTTACTCTCCGTCTGCACGTCCTGAAGGCTGCACGGTGCACGGTAGATGCGCGCAGACAAGCGTTGTCACAATTCTCAGAAAATAGTTGTGGCAACTGGGCAATTGGCGAAGACGAAGAATACCCGCTTTGCTTTATGGGGGCATAAGTCGTCGTCGGAGTTGGGAGCACGCCGTAGAGGCTATCGTCCTTGTCTGTTGTTTGACCTATGGCATGGAGGCGTCCTGACGGTCGAAGTTTGGAAATACCATCATTACGCCATTTCGAAATCAAACGAATCCACACGGCGGGATTGGAAGAGGATAGGTATGAAGAACTCATCCTCCTGGATGAGCGTAGGCGACACTCTGTACGCCTTGCATAATGTCCAGACTTATATCCAAGCACGTATCAAGCGAGCTTTTCAACAAAAGAGTTAGGCGAGGAAACATCAAAGAAGGAGACTTGAAGTACTCCCAAACTCGGTTTAGAAGCTCTTTTGCACTAATGGCCAGGGAAAATTCAGAGCCTAGTTGGGCACGGACCATACCTGTTAGTCAGAAATCCCAACTCCCAGTGACGTGCTGGACCGTAGAATCACTGGACCTGAGATGGGAATGAGTTTTCGAACCCCGCGAGCCAGCCCTGACCAAAGCTGAAGCGATACTATGCACAGAATATGAGACCAGCAAGCAGCCTACCGCGTGTAAACCCGTAATGTCGCTCTTGTGGCGCTAAATAATGCACCCACAGTAGGCGAAATAAGCTAAGTGTCACTATGCTCTTGCATCTTGACAGATAGTCATCCTCATTATCACCAAATAAAAGCTGAATTGCATGCCTTATGAGAACAAAAAGCTCGTGCTTATTTTTCTATGTTACGTACTAAGCTCTTGCTTGAACAATTATTCTTTTACATTTACTCGAACTCACGCGCAAGAGGGTTTGATTTAGCTTTTTTACATGTGTGAATACGTAGAGCAATCCCTTCACAGGTATTCAGCCAATATACCTAAAATGTAAATAGAGAAGACATTTGCATTGCATTCTGAAGTCAAACGAAGAATAATGAAAAATCACGGTTTCTTAACCATTCGACAGCAACACTATTTCATACAGTTTTCTAATAATAATAGTCGCGTTACGCAATAAAAAATAGAACAGGCTTAGGATTACAAATCCATCCTTTTTTATTACAACAATCATAATAATAATCAAATAATAAGTAAGGACTACAGGAGCCTATTCCCTCCGTCTTCCCCTTGCACTATGTCGGAGTCTTGTCATACTTCTTCGTCACGACCTCGGTGGGCGCTCTTGCACCACCTCGAGACCTAATCACCAACGGTCTTTCTCGAGGCACGACTCTTCCAGTGCTGCACAACCACCATTCCATATGAGGTAGTCTTTGAGATTTCTTGAAGGATTGAATGACACGAAATCCGGCTTCTTCTTCTCCTTACGTCCGGATACTTCTCCCTTCATTCATCTCCCTCGACGTCTGTATGATTGTGACGGTCCCGCGTTTCACTCAGGTCTCCTCGCGGTTCTTCGGGGTGCACGGCCTTTCTCCCTGGCATGAGGAATGCGACACCCACAAGGCATCTGCCGCAGGCCTCAGAAACCACGTGTTGCCCCCAGGCCCATTTGGATGGCCCACTCCTCTCTCGGCTCTCGGTGGTAGGCGCTACTGGCACTCTGGGCGGTGGCGAAGCCTCGGGATAGTGACCTTGACCCAGTGACACCGCCTCATGCGGATCTCTCAGGAAAGATGCATGCCCATGAACTGCAATCTCAGGAATCATGCCTTACGGACCCTGGTGAGGATCCCAGAAGACACTCCGATGTGAGACTTGAGATGCCACTGCAGTGCGACCCACACCTAATCAGCAGACCGCCGTCGACCCCGTGGCTTGTGCTTCCAGCTAGGCGTCACAGGGACCAGGGTGAAGTCCACACCATGCTACAGCCGCGCGTCCTCATGCAATCACTCCCCGGGGATATGGCGATAGGAAAGTCTGTAGGCCCGAGGGCTCGGCGATCGGGGGCCGTTCCACGTAAGCCGAACCCTACAAGCGAGCAGTCGGAATTGAACACCCCTGAAAAAAAAAAAAAAAAAAAGCAAGCGAAGAAAAACGAAAGAAAAAAAAGAAAAAGAAAAGGGTGTCTTTTACCACGCGAAGATCAACAGGACTCCCAGAGAAATGAGGAAAGGTCGCGGTTGAGATTTCCACTGTCAGCTCCAGGGACTCAATCTCCCCTACGAAGCACCTGGGCTCAGGCTGGAACTAAACTCATTGCTCGTGATGAGATAAGCCCAAAGCCAGGGGATCACCTCGCAAGTCTTCATCCGACATGCCCATGAAAGACATACACATCGCGACAGAACGGCAGGAGCGGAATGCTGCTCCTCCACAGCAGCATAAGAGAGCGCAGAATTAGGAACTGCATTTGATGAATCGGTCTGCAAAATCCGACATTCTCGTGCCGTTCGAAGCCTTCGGGCGATCGACGCTACAGTTCCTAGTCGATCGAGGCAAGTCTCTGCAGATTTGGTCTTATGCCACTTCAGTAAGTGGAAGGAATGGCAGGGTAGAGTTAGCAGGGATCCCACCCGCCTGCTAACGACCAATTTCCTCTAGGAAAAGGACAATGTACTACAGGGCAGCGAAAACATGACAATTTGGGTCCCGGTGGTCAGAGAACAAGCATCCAAGAGCGGTTTTTACCGCCTTGATGAGTTTCAGACTCAATGAGAGACCCGAGGTTATGAGCACCCATGCTCGTGCTTCTCAACACTCGAAAATTCGGTAGTCCATTCACTAGAAGCGGATCTCCAAGAAAGTATTCATGACAAACAAAATTTTCCTCACCGAAAATTTATTTTGGGAAATTTTATGCAGAGTCAGGAGAAAAGCAGGAAAGATTCTACCCACATGATTTAAGCCGTCATTGGCAACTTCATTTATACTATATTAACTGTTTCCAAAAATCACCTGAGAAGAGGCAGCTTAGGAGCAGCGCGACTCTGCTGCAGCCTAGTCAAATACTCGCGAGCTACATGCCTGCGCACATATCTTCAGAACTAGATTACCGTGATTTCAAGCGTTTGTTGGATCTTTCTAGCTCATGTAACGTGCATATGTGTTCCTATACCTCCGGGATTTTATTTTTGGTAAATATGAAGCGTAGGTTACCATGGCTTACGTATTTCTAACCAGCGGGCCACGCATTCCGAAACGACGTCGACATTACGCCATTTTTATCGCATTTAACTTTTCTTTTATTATTATTTTAGTTTATTTGTTTATTCTTAGGAAACACAGAATTTCATTTTAATTATCGTTTTGGGAAATAATTTTCTGCTATTTTCATTTTTTCTAACAAATTTCACCGGCACTTTCACTTCTACGCTTACGAGGTTTCTATTTTCATCTTTTTTGAGGGGGTAGCCACACTCCCTACCGTCAAGTCATTGCGACAAAATTTACCGCTTTTTACATTTGCGTTTTTGTCCTTTTTGAGTTTTTGCGGCTAATTAAGACCATATGTGTATTAAAATGTATGTTTTTGGTGTAAATTACGGCAACATGGCCGAGCGTAAGCGGTTGTCTGCAAGCTTTGTTCAAGAACTAACCAGCCGGGGTACAAGCAACCTGACCTTGTGACCAAAGGCACTCGGGTACCATCATATACAAAATGTACAAGCAAAGCAGGGCTTGCGCCCGGTGCCAAATCAAAGTCAGTCAGACAAGCCCAGGGCTTACTTGAAGCAAGTCAGCGTTCAAATCGAGATGTGCAAGTCTGGCTTCATGCCAAACACTCTGATGGACACCTCCCAAGCTGGCGCAGACCCTCAGCATTCGTGCCAGAGCCGGCAATTTCGGCGATCCCAGGCTTCGCAGGCTCCCTTGATGGCGAAAACCGTCTCCTCCGGGTGAGTAGACGACTCATCGCTCCGGCTCGCGATGCCGCCACAGTAAACCAACAAATTCGCTCATGTGTATCGGTCAACTCAGAACAAAGCGAGAAAATCAAAATCGATCAAAAGAAATCGAAACGAGTTCGCCACACGGCGACCTCGACCACGACTAGGCAAGTGCCTCGATGGCCCGGTGGCCTCGTGGCTGGCAGGTTAGCCACCACACCTCCATGCAGTGCCGCAAGTAGGCATGTTGTGACACTGCATGTTCCAAAGAGACTCTCGAGTGAAGTGAACAAGGTCGATCAAATGTGTTCTTACCACGAGAGAGTATATATAGGCTGGAGGCTCTACTGCCTCTAGAATCGGAATCTTGCCCGGTCGTCACGGGCCGAGCGTAAAGTCACGGCTGCGTGCTCAGTCACGCATGACTCCGGTTAGATCGTCCTCCTCCAGTCGCGTCAGTGTGCCTCAAGAGTCTCGCGAGCTACCCAGGGAGCTCGGCAGCGCGCCTACGAACCTCCTGCGAAGACAAATGGCTCTCATTAATGCGATGATCTTTCCATCATAACTCTCAGAAATCGTCAATCAAGAAAAGTAAAAGGATACAAGCACCTACTCCCGGCCGATGCGCTCTGACACTCCAGTACGGGGAACGGCGAGTAGTCCTGCTTGGCGAGAAGAAAGGTGTAATGCACGGCGGTAACGACCGGTCCGCCTCCCTCTACGACCACCGGTGGGCTCCACTGAACATCGTCCTCCCGGAGGTCAGTGGGGACGACGTCAGCCGCCCGAGCGCCCAGAGCCAGCAGCGAAACCGGCCTTTCGCCAGTGCCTACGCAGGACCCATCGGCGTCCCGCAGCAATGAGTAGGCCTCGGGCTCTACATGGTCCCAGGACCTCGAGCTGACAAAAGGAGGCGCTCCGGCGTTGCTCGCCCGAGGTGCAGGTCACCCCTTTGCACGGCGATATAGAGGCTGCGAAGATCATTCTATGATGTCGAATGGAAGCAGAAGTACAAAGATGTACTATCTGAGTAGGATGTACTCATGTTGCTCAAGTTTGAAGAGGCGTTCACGTCGCACATCAGATGAGGCGTTGTGAGAAAGAGCGCTTGCTCTTAAATCGTCGCGCATCACCCGGTGATCCCGGCACCTTGGGATAGAGCGCCTCCAGCCTGACTCTTGTCACTCTTGGAGCGAAGGCTTCGAGGAAGTAGGAGTACACCCGTACCTATAAAGCGAAGA
Source organism: Silene latifolia (assembly GCF_048544455.1). NCBI lineage: Eukaryota > Viridiplantae > Streptophyta > Magnoliopsida > Caryophyllales > Caryophyllaceae > Silene > Silene latifolia. Next base: position 40,953 of record NW_027413406.1, on the reverse strand, counting down.
TGATCGATAAAGCGATCTCTTGAGTGGTTCGATAAAGAAAAGAATTTGCTGTTGCCTAAAGGAAGGTTCCATACCACTCCAGCGAGTCAGGTCCGGCTGGCGGCGCCGGAGAAGTCCCCTTCTCCATCGACTCACGGCGGACGAACCATGGCCCTCGTGGACCCGAGGATGAGGACACATGAAAACCCGGCGGTAACCCGGTCCCGGCGTCACTGGGAGCCCAGAACGAGAAAGGGAGGAAAGACTTTAGACGTCGTGCGCTCTCAGCCCTTGTCTCCGAGGCGAATCGAGAGCCAAAGACCCACCGAGGCCACGGCACGACCTCTGCCAGTTTGTCCGAGAGGAGAGCGAGCTCCCTCCCCATCCGAGCGTCACGTCAGACTCAAGGTCTTCCCCTTGAAAGTAGTCTCCGGACGTGGAGTCTGCAGTCAGTGCAGACCTTGCCGCGACCGGCGATAAGTTCGGCCGACCGTCGACCTCCTCGCCTCGGCCGGGTCAGCCCTCGCCGCGGTCTCGTGCCACACCACCTCCTCGAGTCCCTGTGCAATGCAGACCGAGGAATCATGCACGGTAATCCTCCGGAGTAACTCCCACCTCACCTAGAAGGCGGGGTGAAGCGTGGAGATGCGTGTCCCGAGGGTCGATCCAGCGCCCAGGACCTGAGTAAGGTTGGCGCACAGCTTCCTCTTCCGCGATATCCTCGAACACGGACCGAGGACGGCAGCTATCGCGCTTCGATCATGGCCCTCTCCTCCGCTAGAGCGGCGCTTCGTAGTGCTCCATCTACGCGCTACGTATAACCAGCAAGCGACCACGATGTTCTAGGCACTCTCTGTGATTTAGGAAACAAAAGCTATCTTTAGTTTTGAATGAGGAATTTGCGAGAAGTTTGGACAAAAAAATGAAAGAGAATAGAGTAATGAGTAGTGAATTCTTGTTACCAAACTCTTCACCGATCTGTAAGACGGAGTGACCCTCGCGACCCACACACCCACGAGAGTGCCTGCTCTCGAGTCTGCTCGGCCGCGCGGCACCTCCCCTCCCGGTGGCTGACCTCCGTGCACCTGGCGATTGGCCGATCTCAGGGGCCTCCTCCTCCTCTCGGCGGCCTCGCCTCTGCGTGAGCCTCGCCTCGATTGGCCATCACCGCCATCGGTGAAAAGCCTGCTCTAAGCCATCCTCAACAACGACGGCGTCTATCTCCATCAGAGTCCTCCCGAGTAAACCCTGCATCACTACTGCGACATTAAAGTGAAATTTAGGCGCGACGTCACTTGGCCCGAATGACCTTTGCATTATTGGTGATTTATGAGCCTTCAAGACGGTTTGAAGCTTGTCCTTTACTGGCCACTCCTTGGTCATATTCCGCCAACAGTCACTCGATGGCAAGTAAGTAGGGTCAATCTGAGTCAGACAGAATCCAAGTCAAAAAGCCTGAGATCCAGGGTACGGCAGAAGAAAATTAAAGCGGCATTTCGATTATAACAGCGATTATGCCTAGAAAGGTGCTACTGAAAAAGTTGTCACAAACCAAAATTTCGAGATGATGGGAAGTTTACCCATCATCAAGGATCCCAAATACATCAAATTTCGCCGTAATGGACAATCTAAGGACTATTTTGAGAAGCAATTTCACGGTTCGAATTTATAAATAGTCTCAAAAGTTAGCTCCAAGGATCAAAGCTAGGTGAGAATTCAAGTAAACACATGGTTATGTTCCTAACATTGCCTACTATCCATTTCTGGCATCAATTTGGCGAAGCAAATTCATTTGAGGGAAAACCCCAGAATTTTCGATCGAAGGTCGAAAACCTAATTCTGTGACTCGAAATTGACAAATGATAAATGATTAATGCAAGATTAAGACACATACCTCGAGTTGATGTATTCAAAGCAGCCTTTACAGATCCAACCAAATCAGATGATAGAATTTGGGAGAGAAGTTGAAGGAAATGAGTTTGAAATAATGAAGAATAAACCTTAGATTTGCATTTTTCGAGTATACTGTCATGGGGAAAAGACAGCGAGTGTCTGCGCCTCTTCCAGAGGCGCAGCTCTTGCTCGCCTCTTCCTGAGTGTTCCCCTCCATCCGAATTTTCAAAAATTCGTTACTGAGTTCGATTATTAGTGAGCCCATCTTTGAGTGCGCCTCTTCTTAATATTCATTATATTCCTTTTAGTCGTTTCGGCGATTTTTCTTTTCGCCGGTCAGCGTTTCACTCCATAGCAGTGGTATTTTGTAATGTTACTCAACTCGTCTATCGCGCACGCTGGTAGTATTTTGCGGTCTTTCACTCTGCTCAAGATTTCTTCTCATGCCGATCAAGATGTTCCTGATACATCTGTCACGACGCTGATAGCATTTTGCGATCTTGCTCACTAGAGATTCCTCTCACGGCAGTCAAGATGTTCCTAGTACGTCAATATTTTCCCGACAAGAGTTAGCCCGGAGATCCATAGCAAGCGGGTTCCCCAGCGATTTCTGCGTACTCTCTGCTTTCAATTATTTCTTGTTTCCAGTCGAGTCGGCAGGATATCGAATTCTCGGGAAGTTCCTATACCCCAGAAACTTAATTACCTCGCAGGTTGAACTCATATTTGCACCTCCTTCCGTCAATGCTTTCCTTTAGGGTCCACACCCTAGCACCTGAAATCCTTATATATCTTTTAAGGTCTTACCCTTAGCTCCCGAGCTCGAACCTTAGCTCACTATCGCCGAGACTCAGAGAGCATCTCGTAGAGAAGTCTCGGTGTAGTCTCTTCTATATTGGCGAGAACCACTCCTTACACGTGGTCTAATGGACTATCGACCCGCTCCCGAAGTCAGCAGGACTCCAGAATGTTCAGACGGCCGAGTTCGTAGTTGGGACCCCGTTGCAGACGCCTCGCGTCGCCATAGTAACGTCGAGGTTGTGATCTTGATTGACTGATGGCTATCTTTGACTTTCGCCTTATCCGAAATACTCCCCTGGGGTCAAAGTGGGGGCCTGCGTAGACACCTCGTTTACGCACCTCCCGCAAACCACCCGGTGATGATTGGAGCGCGCATGTTTGATTAGCGGGCGATTTGTGACAATTATTAAGATTATCATCAAGTGATTGTCAAATATTAATATCGACCTCTTAGTTGTCATCTCCTTCAATCGATCGTTTTGTGATAATTAGAAGTACATTGATCAGGTCAGCGAGTCTCCATTTACGATAAGCCCCATTAAATCCAGTCAGAATGTGCGGAGATGTTCAGGATATTTCTATTCCATATTTCATAAATTTTATCTTTTGGCAAAATAATATCCGTAATATTATAGATAATCAATTATTCAGTCTACCGCCTTTCGAAGCGAATCTTTCTTGACGGGAGAAACCTCACGAGACAGTGTGACGAGTCTGCGCCTCTTACAAGGGACGCGGTCGGCTGCTACTCTCTTCCAGAGCCCTTCTTTGCATGATTTGCGTATCTTTTTTATATCTTTCAGAGATTCGCCCAAGAGAGTCTCAGAAACCTATTCATCGGCGTGATTAGTATAAATAGAGGCCTTGCTCCTCCGTATTTCTCACTGCAGTGTCATCGCCTTCTCTTCTCCCTTTGCATTCTAGACCGTCCGTTTACTAGTTGGCGCCTCGTGTGGACTTAGACCACGTAGCTCGGATCTTCAAGTATTTTGACCTCTCAAGTTATGGCTGAACCAAGTTTGACCAACTACGCACTCGATCAACTTAAATTAATCAGATAGTTTTCCATCTTCAGGGGCACTCTTCCTTGCATTCGCGTCGGGCATTCACTAGTCGATTTTCTCTGGTTCATCTCGTTAAAGTTGACATGTAAGTGCGAGGTGTAATAATAATTCTCTTTATTTATTTGTATTTTTATTATCATATAATCATCATTGATCAAGGTTTATATAAAAACACGATTAAAAGCCGGTTTCTAAAATAGAGCTTTAAAACCTGTTTTTGCGGTTCCGGTGAGACAGGACGTCGAGAAAGGCATGCGGCAAGCTGCTGCGCATCTCTTCGAAGGAAGCGCGAGTTCTGCTGCGCCTCTTCAGTGAAATTTGCCATGATTCTGCTTCTTTTTCTTCTTCTTAAATCCTCTGTTATTCCGTCTTTCTTATTTGTTTTAAGTATGTTTTGTCTTTAATTCTCTCACATGATAGTTCAATAATTCACATGTATATAAATTCATCAGGTATTAATATGTTTTAATCATCATAAATCAGGCCTAAATCCCAAGTAATCCATATTTGCGGGTTTTCGTTATTAATATTCAAACCGGATTTTGGAAGTTCAATTACGTTCATAATATTAAGGTTAAATTCATCATTGATATGGTTTTTCATCTGTTTATCCATTAATTCGTCCATTGTTGTCGTTAATTCACCGTCATGTTTGATTTTGCTCCATTCGCGATGTCACTAATTAATCATTCATTAACGCCGTCCCTTCACATAATTAATCGATTTAATTAGCCTCATTCATGTTCTCTATGTTTTTATGACTAATTCCATATGCTAAATAATCATTAATCACTTTCATCCGAGTAATTATATCAGTCATAGAGTTACCAATTATCATTACTGATTTGCGATTCAAACTCACGGCCGGAACTCACCCTTGGAGCAGTAGCGACCAGCTAGCTGCGCCTCTTTCGAGGAGCGCGATTCTGTTTCTCTGTTCGGAGATGAGTTACATCACCCTGAACTCCGTTTGCGCTTTGACCTGGTTTAATTAGTCTACATATAGTTAACTAATATCCATATTATCACGTAATTCACTGTTTTGTTATTTTATTCTTTCTTTCCTTTTATCAAATTATCCGTTTTAAAGGTATTTTCGACATAAATCAATAAATCCTTTGTAATTAATGTAATTTTCATTATTGTAATTTATATTCATTGTATTTATTGCTTTTATCATTGTATGTCTTCACTTGTAAATCGACATTAAATCCTACTTCGACCCGATTGTTTGCTAATTATGTATCAATGCAAGCTTAGTCTAATTTTCACATGTTAGGATTAATCTATGGATGTTGCATTGCATGCATATAACCGCGATATATCGAGTATGAATAACTTCCTAATCATTAGTAGAAGCGCTGCATCGGCGGGCGGGATTAGGTGTTCGATCAAAGAGCTTCTATCGTACCCTCACCCTTACTCCAGGATCTCGTGACTACACGTGTTCATTGGCATCCACGAGAGTCATTCTAGACATAGAATGCTAAGAGTAACGATTGCTTAGTGTTCATGTCACTACTTTATGTCTTGACATGACATGAAGTATCAGAGCCGGTTCGATTTCCCTAAAAGTTGGTGGCGACTCACCTTACAAAATGCAAGCGACTTGTCTCCGATTTCTCACCAGCGCCCCAGTGTGACCACTGTCCACACACGCTGGACCTAATCGCCGATGGTCTTTCTCGAAAGTCTAGCGCTTACCATTCTTGTCAATCACTTTGTCACGGCGAGGAGGTCTTCGGTTTCTTGAAGGATGAACAACTTCAGGCTTAGACTTCTTCTTCTCCTCGGTCGGATAGCCTCTCTTTCTCATTTTCCACCTCGCGTGCCTTGTAGTTAGCGAGTCTCGCGCTTCCTCAATCTCTCACGCTCCTCCAGGATGAGTGGCTTTCACTCCACGCTAGAGATGAGAATCAAGCTACCCTATGAAGCTACTATGAAGAGTTCGAGAACCATACGTTTCTTTGAAGCCCATTTAATAGCCCACTCCCTGAATCTCAGTAGTAGCGCCTACGGCGATCTGCGGAGACGGTGTTGAAGCTTTGAGATTATGCAGCTCGATCCAGCACTGTCTCATCGGCCTCTCAGGAAGATGCGTACCGCGAGATTCGAAGCCAGGGAATGCTTACGGTCGGATAGAGATCAATGAAGATATTCGGTGACATATTTGAGATGCCACCATAGTGCGATCCATCTAATCGAGGACCATCATCACTCTTCAATTTGTTTTCCCAATAATTGCCAGACTCGAGTAAAGTCCACCATGTAGAGCCTAGTCCTCATAGCAGCGATTGGCGAGCATGATAGAGCGAGGAACATTAGCTGGGAGCTCGATCAATCGAAGGCGGCTCCATAAGCGGGACCTACCAAGCGGGTATTAAAAAAACAGCGAAAAAAAAGGAAAAAAAAGGAAAAGAAAGCGAAAACAAAAAAAAGAGAAGAAATTCTTTATTCTCTTACCTGCAAAATAATGGGACTTCCCAAATAAGGTAGGTCGCGATTGAACTCACATTATCCAAACCTAATGGGATCTCTCCTAAACATCAAGCAGTTTGGGCTCTGCGCAGTTCCATTTGCTCAACTAGGCTCAGGAAACAGAGGATCACCTCTCAAATCCTCATCCAATGTGCCCTTGAAGGACATATACATATGTAACAAGCAAAATCAGAGATGCCCTTCGCCTATAACATAGAGATGGTGGGGTCAGGCCTTGTTAATGAATCGGTCGATGAAATCCAACATTCGCACTCCTTTAGAGGGTCACTAGACGATCCACCTCAATTCTTGTCAATCCAATGAGTCTCTAAATTTGTTCTTATGCCCTTGTGAAGTAGAAGGAATGGCAGGCGAGTGTTACGAGGTCCCATCACCGATCGCGGCAATTTCTTGAGGAAATGAGCGGAATGTCACCTCAGAGAAAGCAAAAGCGTGATAATTCGAGATCGATAATCGAGACAAGACATCTAGGAATGGTTTGACCACCTTGATAAACTTCGAGCTCAACAATGATCCAAGATTATAAGCACCCGTATCATGCTTCTCCACGTCTAGAAAACTGCATTTGGTCCACTCTTTTGAGGCAATTTCAGAGTATTCATGTTCTAACTTATGGCATGGAAGCTGTACAACCAATTGAACTAGAAATTCCGTCCCTACGCATTTTGCTCAAAAGTCAAATCCCAGAAGCTGAATGGAATAGAGATAGATACGAGAAACTCATCCTCTTGGATGAACGAAGATTTCGGGCATTACACAATGTGCAGACATATCAGGCACGTATCAAACGAGCCTTTAATAAACGGGTTAAGCCCAGGAACATCAAAGAAGGAGACTTGGTGCTCAAATCGATCGAGCCCTCCTACTTGTCGATCCACGCGAAAGTTTAAGCCTAATTGGTGCCGGGACCTTTCCTAGTCAAGTCCATACTCTCGGGGGGTGCGGTTAGGATTACAGACTTAGATGGGAATAAATTTGCTAACCCAACCAATCTAGACCAACTGAAACGATACTACCCTTAGTATAGGACAAAAAACGCGCCTCGCGTAACACCCACGTGCCGCTCGTGCGACACGAAATAAAAATGGCCCTTGGCCCGCTAAAAGAAAGCTTATGTCACTATGCTCTTGCATTTTGACACTTCGACATACTCATATCATCAAATAAATTGAATTGCATTTTAAGAGTAAGTAAAGCTCGTGCTTATTTTCTAAGTTTATTACAAGCTCTTACTTTGAACAAGAATTCTTTTACATTTATTCAACTACGCACGGGGTTTGATTTCATTTTTAATGAATACGTAGGCAATCCTTCATAGGATACAACCCATTATTTTAAAATGTAAATAGAAGGACATTTGCATTTGCATTTGAAATTCGACAAGAATAATAAAAGAAAATCATAATAGTTTCTTAACTAATTAATCTTTTATTCATCTGTTTCATAAATAGTAATAATACGCTAAATACATATAAAATAAAATGCTATAATAAATGCTAGGCTAGGATTCTAAAACCCCGCCGTTTATTACAACTTAAATAATAATAAATAATACTACGACTAAGGCTATTCTTCCATCTTCCCTTTGCTTTTGTCACCCTTATCATACTTCTTGTCTCGACCACGAGCGGGGCGCTCTTGTGCTATCTCCGACCTAATCACCAAAGGTCTCTCTCGCGGTCTAGCCTTACCATTTCGATCCATCATCATCTCCACAGCAGAATCGGTCTTCGATTTCTTCGACGGATGAACGACTCGGAATCCGGCCTCTTCTTCCTCCTCAGTCAAATACTTTTGACTCTCCTTTGCTACTTCGTGGATCTTGTAATCCACAGGCTCGTGTTTCCTCAACTTCTCACGCTCTTCCGGAGTACCAGCCTTTCTCCATCGCAAGTATGAGTCAGATACCCATAAGGAGCCAATAGAAACTGGTATGAACCACATGTTCCTCTGAGCCCGCTTAATTGCCCGCTCTCGAAGAGACTTCGTGGTTTGTGCCAATGCAGTTTGCGGAACGGTGTCAAGCTTCGGGATCTTCTGCCTGAGGCCCACTTGCCTCATCAATCTCTCCGGAAAAATGCAAATCATGAAATCCAAGCCAGGGATGCGAACTGACCGAGTCGGGTCCAAATATGAGACTCCAGTGACTGACCTAAGATGTCACCACAGCACAATCCACCGGATCAGGGGACCTCCTTCACTCTTCAGCTTATTCTCCCAATAGTTGCAAACCCGAGTGAAGTCCACCATATAGAGTCTAGTTCTCATTGCAATTGATCGAGCATGGTATCCTGGCACATTAACCGGGGCTCGATCAACCGTGAGCTGTTCCATCACCAAACTTGCAAAAGAAGACGGGAATTAATGCCCATATTTCAACTTTGAAAAAAAAAAAGAAAAAACGAAGAAAAAAAAAACGGTTGACATACATAAAAAAGGAAAGTGGGTTCTTACTGCGAATGACGGGACTTCCCAAATAAGGAAGCTCGCGGTTGGCCTTTCTCATTATCCAAACTAAGAATGTTCTCCCCTAAGAAAAGGCATGTCGGGCTCTTGCGCGACTCCATTTGTTCCACTAGGCTCAAAAAACGGGGGTCACCTCTCATCTCCTTGTCAACACGCCCTTGAAGGACATAGCAATGAAGTAGACAAAACCCGTAGGCCGTGCACCTCGCAACATAAGAAATAGTAGGGTCCTCCCTATTTATAAATCGGTCAATAAAGTCAAACATACGGACTCCTTTCGAGGACACAAGACGGTCCACCTCGGCCTTGGTCAATTAAAGCAAGTCTCTAAATTTACTTTTATATCCTTGGGAGCTAAGGGTTATAGCGGGTGCATTTTCCGGGTCCCATCCTCCAATAGCGACTATTTATTTATTCGGGGAAAGGACAAATATCGCCTCCAGGAAAGGCAAACACATGAAAATTTGGGTCCCAATACTCAAGACAAGCATCCAAGAAAGGCCTCACAACTTTCACTAATTTGAGACTCAAGATCGATCCCAAATTAAAAGCACCCATGTCATGTTTCTCAACATTCGTGAACTCATTTGTCCACTTTGAGATGGTTTTCAAAAGCATCCATAATTTTAATTTTTTTAGAAGATATGAGAGCTTTTATGTGATGAGACGGAATACGATGAAGGAATTGTGTGAATAAAAGCTTCCCTGAAGTCTCTATTTATACTAATCGCTATTTCCTAATTTCTGTCGAGGTCTGACTAGCTGGGGAAATGACGCAGCATCTGCTGCGCCTCTTCGAAGAGTCGCAGCTCTTGCTGCGCCCTTTCCCCAGGCCTTTTTCCGTTATTTTCAGATTTGGATCTTTCCTAATTTGCTTTTTGCTATAATTTCCTATTCCTATAGGGTATTATTTTGGTAATTCCGTCAAATTACCAAGTTTCATGTTTCCTAATTATTTTCGGGTTCGTTTTTCTAGACAAAGTCGACATTTTTGCCAAACGAGCACACTTACCCATTTTATTTTATTTTCTTTTTTAGGGGAATCATTTCACTCCTCGTTTTCAATACATTTCACACTTATACATTTATTTTTAAGTTTTTTTAGGGGTAGCCCTCCCTACCGTCCGGTCATTTTGCTCATTTCGGGCATTTTTTTGCGCATTTTTCTATGCATTCTTGGACATTTTGTCATTCTTGGACATTTTTTTTTTTCTCATTTTCTCATTTTGCGCCAATTTAAGCCACCCATATGTTATGTGTTTTACGTGTAAATTCTATATAAATTTCGGCGGCAAGATGACGGCACAAACCGTCACCTACCAAACCTGTTTTTTAAAGCTAACTGCGAGAACAATAAACACCCAAAAAAAGGCACTCATGTCATCACATATACAACCAAAATGCGATATGTACATCAAACTGGGGCTCTCGCCAAAACAGTCTGAAAAATCCGAAATAAGGTCCAAAATGTACAAAATGTATACAAGACAACAACAAAAAAGGAAAAGCGAGCTAGTCTTTGGTCGCCACTCAACTCAGCTACGGTCGCCTTGAGAGTAGCGATCTCAACGTCTTTGACCTCGAGCTTCTTCAACGGATGAGCCGTCTCCTCCCGGGACTCCGCCACTCGCTCTCCGTGTCACGCTCGCTCCAAGTCACGCTCTCTCGGCATACGAATGATGAAGAAATGCCTCATTTCAATCATTTTTCAATAAAACGAAGCAACATTTCTATTGCAAAGAAACTCGAAATATCAATGAAGCATAAATAAGAAAGGGAATGAGAGGTTCATACCTGTCGTCCCCGCCACCTACGAGTGCCTCGATGGCGTGGCTCGCAATGGTTGGCCATCCTCCACAGCGCCACGTACTAAGACGGTGCCACCTGCATTTGAATAACAAAAAGGTTCAAAAAGGAACAAACGCATTCTTATGCAATAAAAACAATAAAGACAATCAAAGCTAGGGGCTTACCCTCCTCACTAAGTCTTTGCCACTCCTCCAAAACAGGTCCGTCACCTCCCCTCGCCGAAGTCGCGGATCACCAAGATCGTCGTCATCCCCGCCCGTGTCGGTGTACTCGAGTGTCTCCGGGTAGGCTGGGGCTCGGCGCTGCCACCTCGATCTCCTATGAGGTTTAAATAAGCTCTTATTTGGCAATCATCCGTCATTTGTCAAAACAATTCGAAAACAGAAAAGTAAAATACTTACCACGATCGGCTAGAACGCCAACCTCCGTGAAACGAACTCGCAGTACTCCTCGCTAGGAAGGAGAAGGGCGTCACCGCTCGCGTCCGCCAAGTCGCCTCTCTCTCGGCGTCGAAAGGCTCCTTAAACCTCGTCCGTGGAGGATCGATGGGAACCGCGAAGGTGTCACGAGAGGATCTAGAGTCAAATGGTCGCCTAGTTACCACACATATCCCATGGGTGTCCTCTGCAACAACCAACTCGAGCTCCTAGGACGAAGGACCTCGACCACGAAAGCGGAGCGTCGGGTAGTCCTCCCAAGGTCTGGGCACCCACTAAAATAAAGAAGTAAAGGGCCATTCCTATAATCGGCTCTAAACGGGAGGGGGATCATTCCTATGATCACTTCTAAATAAAAGGCATAAATAAAAAAAGGTAATCAAATAAGGATCAAGGGTACTTACGTCCTCCAACTTCAGGGAATTCATGCCCCTCCGACAGACATCGTAAGAAGAGCGGCTCTTCCTCGGCACACTACCCAGTCTCTCACGACAGGATACACCCTCGGCTCAAAATCCGTCCTCTTGGGCGCGAAGATGGGAAAGTAGGAGTACACCCACGCCTGCAAATAAGACGATCATTTGTTTTTTGTATGATAATGATCTTTCATAATTCAATAGAAACAAAGAAAGAAAGAAATAATGATCTTTCATAAATGCAAAGGAAAGGTTCATACCTCCAACTAGTCCAGGGATTTGTGATGGGTAGGGGAGAAGTCCCCTTTTCCATCAGCTCAAGACATACCATGGCCCTCATGTAGCGAGTGAGGACCGCAAAGCCAGGAGTAACCCAGTCCCACCGACCTAGGCTATTCAAGTCAGACAGAAAAGGAAGAAGCTTCGTCGACACCCTCTCCCCCTTGTCTCCGAGGTAAATCGATGATAAGAACCACCACAGCCACAAGTGGGCCCTCCTCTGGCGCTATACAAGGAGGAGGAGCCACCTTCCTCCCGTCCATCGTCGCCGGAGTCCTACCCGCGAAGTAGTCCCTGACGTAAGAACTCGGCACCAACCCAGGAACGCTGGCAGCACCCTCTACTAGGTTCCAGCTGATCAGCCTCCTCGCCTCGGCTGAGTCCACTCTCATGGCCGTCAACAGCCACACCAAAGACTCTTCTCTACACGGCAGACCCGAGATCATTTCGTAGTACTCCTAAGTGACCCCGACCTTTCCAAAAGGCATATGAAAATTCGATGTCGTGTCCCAGTACCGATCAAGGAAAGTTCAAATCAGGCTAAGGTTGGCCCGAATCTTCCTTTCCGTGATCGCTCTCCAAGCTCCCACCAGAGCCCCGAAGGCTCCCAAATCGACAATGGCCTTCTCCTCCTCTGACAGTTTCCCGAAGGCGTCCATCATCTTCGAGTAACCAAAAAAAGACCTCATGTTCTAGGCGTCCTATATTAATACGAAACAAAGCTATCTTTAGCACAAGATAAATGAGAAATCAAACGACAAACAAATAAGAAAGACAATAAGGAAATGACAACTTCGAGACTTACCAGACTCCTCGCCGTCCTGTAATACAGGTGGCTCTCTGCCGCCCAAATGAGATGTCTACCATCTCATTTCTCGGCCCACTCGGGTGTACCCACTAGCTGGCGACCACCTCGTTCCACGTTGGCCCGCCTCAGGACCTCCTTAGCCTCCTCGTCGACCACCTCCTCTCTCTCTCTCCCCCTATAAGAGCGAGATAAGGATCAAAGTCTATATCTATGGGAGCCCTACCCGACGTAGAAGGAATGTCACCTTCAAGATTAAAGTAAATCAGGCCGCGTCAAGCCACGACAAGCCTCAGTGAGGTCGTTTCAAGCATTTTCAAGCCCTAAAAGTGGCCTTTTCTCGCCATCTTCGACCATTTCTTTTGAAACCCGGCCACTTATGTGGAATAGTGGGTCAAGTCATGTCTAAGTTCAAGCCAAGTCATGGGTTTGAGTCAAAATTTCGGCAACATTTCGCTATAATCGCAATTATGCCCTAGAAAAGTGTCATATCTCACAAAACATGCTCCTTGTCTCGATTAGCTCATCAATCTACTCTTTTCTTGTTCCACTATCCCTCACAACCACATACAACTCATGTCCTTTATATCCAACACCTATCCCTCATACGCCGGCATCCTCCCTATCATAGCATTTGGTAACTTACGTATCAAGACCGTCACATATATAAAAGAATGCGTTAAGGCTCAAAACATACGTGTGCACATACCCCACGACTCAAAAGAAATGTAAGAACATATCCACCGACTTAAAAATTAAGGTGAAAATATAGCCACCGACTCAAAATAGCCGCCCACTGAGGTACTCGGTCGAGTACATAGCATACTAGGTCGAGTACAGGATACTCGGTCGAGTAACTGTATTACTCGGTCGAGTTTTCAATTCCAGAAGCGAACGTAATTATCATAGAGGATTACTCGGTCGAGTATTGGGAATACTCGGCCGAGTAGCCTTTACTCGGTCGAGTATTACTTTACTCGGTCGAGTACCAACACAATTCTCAACATCGTCCAATTTTCGTAAAACAGTCATATCTCACTCGTTACTTGGTCGTTTTGGGCGTGTGACCTATCGTTAGAATCGTAAGAAGACAAGCTATCACCTCAAATTATAATCACAGCCATATCATTTCTAGAACTCGACTTATGACAGTTTTAATACAACCCTTCCGTAATCGGTTTTCATACAAATCAAATTTTCTCAACTAAAACAATTTGAACATGCATAAGGCAACAACAACAAACTCAATACTTCCGAAAACCAGTACATAGATGCACTTTAATCATACCCACATGAAAATTAAACACGACATAAACTTACGATAACATACTTAAGCATGCAATTCTATATACTATGCATCGCTACCCAAAGTTAAGCATATTACGTCATAAATCTGAAGGCCACATAGTAGACACGCAACATGCCAATACTTTTCATGCCAAAATCGTTTCAACTGAATTCACACATCAATTCCATCATGCCTTTCTACCACTTTCACAATGTCCTTCACAGATTTTCACACATTACACCTTCTGCCACATGTTCCAAGCATTCAATATCGACACACCACACGCATGAATCAAATAAACACACAACACAGTCCCAGTGACCGGCTTGAGATCGTAAGGGCCTTAATGCGACTTCGGGACATCTCCCAAGTCTTTGCGGTAGCTCCAAACAACTCTCCTTGGGTTCATTTTATTTAGACTCCCTAAGTTCATTGGGTTCATTTGTTTCAGGTGCCGGAATCGTTGGCTCTGATACCACTTTGTAACACCCCCTCATACCAAGGTACCTTACCAAGGACTACCCTAGTATGAAAGGCTGTTACCATCTCGGTTGCCCGAGGTTAGTATATCAAAAGCAACAATCCAAAACAACTTTAATAAAGTATAAAGAGTTTAACGATTACATAATCTCAGACCAACTCAAAATAAAAGCGTAAGGAACTCAATACAACTGAAATCAAAGACAACTAAACTCGTAACAACGGAAGCTAGGCTCGAAGTGATGACTCCCCATGACGGTCCCATAGCTAAACATCTGCATTACACTCATAATCTGCTCACCATCCCCGAATGGATCACCGCAGTTTTATAAAACAACAACACGAGGTCGTGCACGCTCAATCAAGATAAGACAAACAATTAATGTAACCGGGCCGATCATCCTCCATCCCCGTCTCCGATCTCACATAGTAACCGACTACACACCGAAGTGTGTAGCCCTGCCAGATTACCCATCGCAACAGGTAATCCTCGCCGCCAGTGGGTGACCGTAGCCTATCCCCACCTAGTCCAGCTCATCAACGAGCGACTAACAATCCCTGTCCCTTAATGTGCACATCCCCTCCCGTGACGGGTTCCACGGAGGGCGAACTAGGGTGTGAAGCCACTCCCGCAAGTGACTCCACCACAATCACAATCACACACACAGCATCAGAGCTGTCACAACACCACAACCGTCACAACACAACCACATCACCACCGCCATCACAACACCCATACTCCGATGATCACCGATAACAACAATTACAACACAAGCACGTCTTAAATCAATTAACATGAATCGAGTAGGAAACCCTACCTTTTTCGCAATCCGCTTACGCTGCAATCAACCATATAAATGCATAACAAATACTACATCGTCACCTACACCAACAATCACATCATACAATCACTAACTGCAAAACCCCCATTTCCCCCAATTCATAATCAAGAAGAAACCCTAAAATATAAATCACTGAATATGAAGATGGGAACTTACGATTTACGATGAATCAAAAGGAACGAATGAAATTGCTATGATCACCCACACACAAGGAGAGATTCGGAGATGATTAGGGCGTCGTAGAATATTTTTAGGTTTGTAAAGCGTAATTAGAAACTGTCTAGCATAATATATAATGCCCTAATCATTTCCAAATCAAACCGCTGGAAAAACACTCGACAGAGACGGATACTCGGTCGAGTATAGAGTATACTCGGCCGAGTACCCTCTACTCGATCGAGTATTCCACATACTCGGCCGAGTATTCCTAGGCGAGCCAAACAGACCACGACACACTTTACTCGACCGAGTAGACCATACTCGTCGAGTACCAGCCTATAAAATCCATAGTATTACATCCACTTCCATCTCTAATAGCCTGTTTGAAAATAGGACTTTTATTTTAAAAATCTTTGTTCGGTACAAATATGATGTTTGGTAATTGCAAAATTTTGGATTTGGATTTAGATTGAGATTGAGATTTTATACAAATCCCACCAAAAACAAATTGTTCCTAAAATCAGTCTTTTTTAAATAACATCAAAGACCCACGTAAAATTCCTCGGGGATTTACTTATGTCTTATCTCCCAACCCAACTCGGTGCTTTTTCATATCTTGACTTTCTTCTCTCTCCTCTTTTTATTCAAACATCTTTGCACCTTTACCCAATTATTTTGTAAGTAGTCAACAACATTTAACTATGATTTTGATTCGATAAATTTCAAGGTATGGAATTCAATTGCTTCATCTAATTTTATCTCCAAATTTTAGGGTTTCATCTTGAAAATTTGGAATACAATGCTTTAGACTATCCAAACAATGGATTTGATTTTGAAAATTGGCATTTCACAATATAGGTTTAGACTGTCAAAACAAATGATGGTTCCTAAAGACTACCTAAATGGAAATTGACTTGACTTCGTTCGTGTATAAATTGACTCAATTAAATGGATGACTTATGTTGACTCAATTAAATGAATGTCTAGTTATTAATTTAAGTTTTATAGTCATACCAATATAATCAAATTAACTTGTTTAGTTTTTATAATTTAAAGATTATGTACATATCTAGATTTTAGACGGATTAAATCATGCAATTTTCAGTAGCAACTTGATCGGATTGTGTCCCAAAATGCAACATATAATATCTAACTTGTCATTTTTTGATGAACTAACATAGTAAGACCTGATATAAACCTAACACATCTAAAACATTGTCATCCATCAAAATTCGAACAAGTCAATTTAGGCATTCAATATAGCTTCAACTTTGTTAAGACCAAATTTGATTAGCTAGTGTAGATGATGCCTTAAAACAAATTAATCTCATTGTTTATTTAATCGTGTGCCTCTTAAGTTTTAATGTTGTAGCTCAAGAGCTCTAATCGTCAATGAAGATTGCACAAGGATGGTCAAAGATGAAGAATGTCATAGTTTGAGTCATGGTGTTGTAAGAGATCATCAAACTCGGATAATTATCTAAGTGCTTCAAAATACACAGTGCAGTCCACTGTGGTTTCTAGCTCATCTTTGAAAGAAACATTTCGAAAATATATAAACTTTGGAAAATCATTTTCCAAACTTTCGACAAACCTTATAAACTTCAAAAAAATCTAGTTTGATCATTTAAATTGAGAAGAAGGCTTTTGATGTCTTGGAAAAGAGTTTGCTTGCACAAAAAGACACTTACCAACAATTGATTGTTTATTTTTACATATTTGGCAAAGTTTTTGGTTCCCATGAACACCACCAAATAAGCTCTTTCTTGATTAAAAAAACTTAATCCCATATTTGTTAGTGAGTGGGCGGCAAGATTACTTGGAAAAGTAAGCTAGATTACTTAAGTAAGGAACTCGTTTTTTGCATAAGGGTCTCGGTTTACTTATACAAGAAACCGTCCCATTTTCGAGTGTTGCCAAAGCCTTAATTGTTTACAATATTTTTTCACTTGGACTGTAATTTTGTGTGATGTTTATTATGTGAGGTATACACTACTTGGACTTTATAAATACCATGCTTAATTCACTTGGACAAGTGTGCATAAGAGTTATCTTAAACAACGAAGCCTTCGAAGCGGAGTAGTTTCAGAGCATGAAGTTTTTTGGCGGAGTAGCCCAAAGCAAAAGTCTTACTGCGGTGTAACTTTAAGCAAAAGTCTTCGAAGTGGAGTAGCTTTTAAGCAATAGCAACCGAAGTAGGCTGGGGAGTTATTTTATTATTCGGGGTTTTAGTTTATATGAGTTTACTTCTAAAACGTTAAATAAAATAGCGCTGGGCGTAGGTCGCGGAGTAGTGACCGAACAAGTTTTAAAACATCGTTTGTTTTGTCTGTTTACGTTTTATTTCCGCTGCACTTTAACTCTCGATATTATTTCAGAATCCATTGTTGATTTCACTGTGTATTATACTTGCTGAATTGTTGTTGCATAATTCTAACTCCATAGTTCTAAGTATTAACTTCTCCTTTCATCTAAGTATAGTCAAAAGTGTTTTAAGATCAGTTTTAAAAGAAACTTTTAATAAGCTTAAATTTTTAAATAGACACCTAATTCACCCCTCCCCCTCTTAGGTGTTCTCGCCAACGACTCTTCAAACTTACAAATATACTCTTGGAGGATGGCTAGACTTTCTCTTTTCTACCTTCCCCAACCTTCGCTTATAGACAAATAAACAATTGTTGATTTTTTCATTTGCATATCAATGACTTCATATTTATTGACTCTCAAGTTTATTATTCTATTAGAGGAAAAATTTGAGGAGAAGATCGGATGGAGAAGGTCTAGAGCAAAACGTATACTCTTGATCCATCGCTGATAATAAAGGCACAAAAATAGGCTATTCCACCATTGATAATAATTACATTGTCTTCTTTAGAGTGCCATATTTTTCATACAACCCCTCTATTTCGTTCACTTTCCATCATTTGACTTTTACCTACGGAGTAGTTAGAAGTTAAAACCAAATGGAACTACATTGCAAATAAAAGAAAATAATAGCTTTTTTTTTGGTGACAAGGGAATCTGCAACCGCTACCTTTGGTGTGCACTGGTTGAAACCTCGGGTGTACGTGATAACCTGCAAACCACGTTGATACTGTCGTTTGTGTACCAAAAATAAACCTAAATATACTAACGGAAGCTAGTGATAAGTAGGGTCGATTCTCCACAGGGAGGCAATATATTTGTCTAAAGGTCCGTCTATTTAAGTCACAATATGGAGGGTTTTAATTTGATTTCTAAAATACTAAAGTTTAAGGGAAAGTGAAATAAAATGAGAGCAATAAAAGTGAGAAAATACGATAGGAGTGATCAAATAAGAGAAAGTATGCTAGGATTTCGGTTCACCATGGTAGTCTATCGACTCAGTAGCAAATAGCCTAGACAATCTACTGTGAGAAGGATAAGGGAAAGGTCCTTCCGGTCCACTTTCTATCCTAGATTTCCACTAACTTAACTTCCGTCCTCATTAGGGTAGTCTACTGTTCATAGCAGGTCTATTTATTCCAATCTTCCGATCCAGGAGTAAAGTTAACCAGATTAATGTAATTTAGAAGCGTGCACTCAACTAAATTGGTGTTACAGTTAAATTGCTATGGGGACAGATTCTCACATATAAATTATTTAGTCTATTCACAACATCGTCACAGTCCTACCATGGATACCCTAATCCTAACATAAAGAGAATTAGCTACTCATGTTCTTAATGCGATTAACAATAATAACTAAAGTTTCGCTAATAGAAGACATGGCAAAACAATAACAATAAGGCATAAACAAGATTAGGGCAAAAGTAATAATAGAAGAACAAGAATTAAAGCAAACATAGTATTAGGATTAAGGAGGAAAGAATGATTACAATCAATAAGAATCCGGCGTAAAGATTAATCCACAAAAGCAAAGTACGAGATTAAGAGTAAAGAGTGTTGAGAGATTAAGCAGTCAGTTCAGAAGTAAAGTACGAAAAGTATATGAAAGATATCCTAATGACCTAATTACGACTCCCTTATATAGGGGAGCGATAATTAACAAAACTAAACCTATCACAGATTAAGTCAACCCGTGTAAACTAGTAAACCTCTCGATCGAGCAGATTCAGACCACTCGATCGAGGTCTTCTTCAGCAATTCCTCTCAATCGAGCAATTAAAGCTCTCAGTCGAGGAACTCCAGTAATCACCATTTCGATTGAGCCAACAGAATCACTCGATCGACCACTCGTGTCAGCCAAACCACTCGATCGACCCTTAATTCTTCTCGATCGAGTGCTTTTCCATCAAATCAACCTCTAACTCGTCTTGGTAGCTCCCCTGACCTTCCTTCACGCACTCCAAGGCACGTCTCTTGCTCCAATATTCCCGTCTCCTTACAATGCATGATGAATAGGACGAATAGGGCGCGATTTTACTACTTTCTGCAAATTAGACAAAACAAACCAAAGTAGCCAATTCGGGGCATATTGCAATACATAACGATACAAAAGGCATAGAAATGCGTGCAATAAAAGGCTAAAAAGACTATATAAATTGCACGTATCACACGTATACCAGGTATAAGTCACTCAAGAGTGCCAAGCTCCAAGTCTATAAGGCATAACCTCAGGCCATAAATACTCCACAAAATTGGGAAGGCTTGAACTTGAGACCCTTAGGGATTTAACCCAAGTTTTAACCACTAGACTCAACCCTTGCGACCAGAAAATGATAACTTAAAGATGAGAGAACTTTATAACTATTATGGAAAAGTGGCTCACGGTTCTTTACATCATATAGATGTGTTAGATTTATAAGCAAAAATAAAGGTTGTGTTAGATTAAGATTAACAAAACATCAATAAATGCTACAAGTTGTCGAAATAGCCTTAAATGATAAGCGCCTCCATATGTACATTGTTTTCTCATTGACCTTTCCAACACAGCTTAGGTGGAAGGCAAAGAAACCGACTTTATCAAGAAAGATTACTTTTTTTAGGCCAAGAGGTTGATAGTGAGATCCCGAATCAACTTGATTTCAAGTAGGGGTCTGCAACATTCCGGGCATATGACTAAGCAACAAAAACAACCTTAGGAATCTGGACAATACGTTTCTAGTGCCTATCAGATGATACACTACTCCTTCCGATTCTTGGAAGGAAGAATAAGAGAACAGAAGATATTATGATCTCAAAAATTGACGGAAAAAATTATCCTTAATAAGTATAGGATACTATGTACTAGTCTACTAAGTCTAGCTCTTATCTTCTTTTTGTGTCGAGGAGCAAGAAAGGCAAACACGATGTTCATAGCTATCGAAGATAGGTAAAGTATCATCTTTCAGTAACTTTACCAATTAAACTAGCTAAAATCCCCAAGCATAAATCTAGTTAATATTACCAAGGGACTTGTAAAACAAAATGTACCCATTGTCCGTATTCTTTGAGTACTCCTAGGTCGACCCGATATGATGAATGTCTGTATAACACCCCCATATACCAAGGTGCCTTACCAAGGACCACCCTAGCATATAACGATGCTACCATCTCGGTTGCCCGAGGTAAGTATATCAAAAGTGACCATCCAAGAACAATTATTAAAGTGTAATGTTAAATGAATACACCGTCTTAAAACTGACAACCAAAGTGAAAGAATAGAAATCCCAATATATAAAAAAAAAGTATCTAAAACTCGTGACAGCGGAAGCTAAGACTCAAAGTGATGACATCCCATCCTCGTCCCCACAGCTAACATGAATCATCACCTGTCACAATCTGCTCACCATCCCCGAATGGATCACCACAGTTTATAAAACAACGGGTCGGTTCTTGAATAATCAAAGTAAGACAATCACAAAGAAACAATCAAAGAAATCCAATCCAATGTATAGCCATTCTCCAACTCCAATCGTATCCGATGAACTTGACTACACACCTAAGTGTGTAGCCTTGTCAGATACCCATCGCAACAAGTAATCTTTCTTGCCAGTGGGGACCGCAGACCTTACCCACCTAAGCCCCGCTCATCGCAACGAGTAATAACCCATGTTCATTAATGTGCATATCCCCTTTGTTACGGGAACCACAAGGGGCGAATAAAGAGCGTGAAGCCATTCCCGAAAGATGACTCCACTCAGCCGAGGACGCACCTCACAAACATAGACAAACAACAACCAATCCAACAACCAAGAAAGACAATTCCAATAACGATACTAATCATGCAATACAACAATCAATCCGTCTTAAATCAATTAAACAGGCACCTGAGTAGGGAATACCTTATCACTGATCCGAATCACAAGTACACAGCGGAAGCTAGAAATGTTCCTCTATGAATCCTTCACCTAACAACAGTCACAACAATATAATCACAAACATGCCAATCACCCTTTTTCCCAAATTCAATCACTAGGGCAAAACCCTAAAAGACAATTCTAAACAAAAGATACGAAACTAGTGACTTACCGACGAAACTGACGCGAAAGAGATGAACGAAAGACTCACGAATGATCAATTGCCTTGAGAGTGATTAAGGATGATTAGAGGAGTGAAGAACGTAGTTTGGTTTTGGTAAAAATGAATAGAAACTGTTAAACACGATTTATATAACCTTTAATCATCCTTAATCAAATCGCGGAAATTAATCCTGTCAGACCGGTTACTCGGTCGAGTACCAAGAGTACTCGGCCGAGTACCCCTACTCGCCAAGTATCACACTACTAGCCGAGTTTTCCTGGCGAGCCTGACCGAAAACACACGACACCTTACTCGGCCGAGTTAGCCCTATTCGACCAAGTAAACTAGACTCGAAAAACCGTGGTATTACAGGTCTTCCTCCTTAAAACGAACTTCGTCCGCGAAGTTCACATCCATACTGATGGGTCGTGTCATTGTACACCCTCAAACAATATTTATAGTCTCTACAAACTACCCTTAGTAGAGCGGTAAGTAAAGGTCGGATCCCCGAGGACGGGTATTGGATTAAGCTATCAAATGCAAGTAGTTATGCCTTAGAGTCACAATTTACTTTGGGTTGAGATGGTTATCTAAACTACTAAGCAAGGTAAATGCAAACAAGTGGAAAACAAAGCAAGTAAATTAAATGAGAATGTAAACAATTGATAAAAGGCACTAGGGTGTCATGGGTTCATAAGGGAATCATCGTAAGATCACATAAACAAGTTTCATAGATGCAAGCAAATTATTGTTGTGGTGGAATCGAGTTAGTTTATATTTTACAATTCCTAGGAAGTTTTGGGTCTCGGAGCCGAGTCGGTCAAGACTTTACAACTTCTACAAGTCGACTTAATTCTCCCTATTCAACTATATGCATGGTCTAACAAGCCTTGAGTTGGTTTATGTCTTACAAGTCTTGTTGAATGGAAAAGAGATTCATGCTAGGTTGTCAATCAAGCATTTCATCAAGCATAACATGTGCATAAGTTGAAACTACAACACGCAAGCAATCATCTGAACTTATTAAGTAAAGATCTACCCCATGATTAACTCCCCTAATCCCCCACTAACCCTAGTTAGAAGACTACTGTAACACCCCCATATACCGAAGAGCCTTAACAAGACCTTCCCTAGCATATAAGGGCGTTACCATCTCGGTTGCCCGAGGATAGTAATAATCAAATGTCGATAAAAGAACAATTAAGTTATATTACAAGTGATTAACAAAACTAAAGGTATATAAAAGGTACAACTCAAAATCACTATCAGCTATGTGAACTACTTCTGTCGTGACTCGTGATAGACTCATCCCGCCAAGCACCCAGCTATCATCCAGATCACATTCTACTAAGACTGACTGCTCACCATAGTGGATCACGACAGACACAACAGAAACAAACAACAAAACAAAACCACACAAGGTCAGCAACTGAGGGAAAAGACACACAACCACAGACACAACACAAGCACAACATTATACACACACACACACACACCACATCTCCTCCAATCAATCACCATCACCGACTGTCCACTGGACCAGCCCTGCCAGTGGGGGACCGCATCCGTTCCCACCTAATCCCCGCTCATCATACCGAGCGATAAACCCATGTCCATTAATGTGCACATCCCCTTCCGTGGCGGGTGGTGAGGTATTAAACTCGTCGTCAAAAGCTACCAACCAAAACAATATTTATAACTTCACAAACTACTCTTAGCAAAGAGGCAAGTAAAGGTCGGATCCCAAGAGACGGGTATTGATGTAGGATTTTCAATTGTAAATGGTCGTGTCTTAGGGTGTCACAATTTGGGTTGAGATAGGAGATCAACTAAACTAATCAACAATATAAAAGTAAAGTAATAAAAGCAAGCAAGATGATTAAAAAGAGATGTAAACAATTGATTAAAAGCACTAGGGTGTCATGGGTTCATAGGGGATTCATGGGAGTTGATCATACAAACATGTTCTCAATTATATAGAAAGCAATTATTGTTGTGATGGGATCGAGTTGGTGTATAAGCTTACAATCCGTAAGAAGGTTTGGGTGCGGGGCAATCGATTAGATTGTACAACACCTACAAGTCGACTTAATCCTTCCTATTCAACTATATGCATGGTCTAATAAGGCTCGAGTTGGTGTATAAGCTTACAAGCCTCATTGAAGAGATAGGTGATGGGTAAAAAATGCAAGGATTCATAGGCTCGCATTTCATCAAACATAACATGTGCATAAGTTGAAATCACAACAAGCAAGCAATTTAATTATGAAAACATATTAGATTTAGCATGAATCATTCCCCATGTTGGTTTTCCCTAATTCCCCATTAACCCTAGCTAGGAGACTACTCACTCATTACCAAATTCAACATGCTAATAAGATTGTCAATCAAACTAACAAG
This sequence comes from Silene latifolia, assembly GCF_048544455.1. Classification (NCBI taxonomy): domain Eukaryota; kingdom Viridiplantae; phylum Streptophyta; class Magnoliopsida; order Caryophyllales; family Caryophyllaceae; genus Silene; species Silene latifolia. Next base: position 16,914 of record NW_027413406.1, on the reverse strand, counting down.
GCTAAACATGATGAACAAAGGAAAGAAATTAACAATAATTAAAACAAGGGTTAAGAGAATTATACCTATGGAGATTTCAAATAATAAAGGTAAGAATAATAAAAGTACTTGATGATTGATGGAAGGTTGTCAATCCTCCAAATAAACCCAAATAATCTTCTAATTACCCAAAATAAATGAAGAACAATAGAGAAATTAAGGAAAGATTAATATTGAAAATTGTATTAAAACTTGGTTAAGAGTTGATTACAAAATTACTACTAGATTAAAGGATGATTACAACTTGATTAAGAGAGCATAAAGAGATCATGCTAATCTAGGTAGTACAAAGGGGTATTTATACTAAAGATTAGGTACAAAGATTAGGGTTACTAAGGGCTTAAATGACTATTAAGACCCTAAGAAAAGTTGAGGAAATGCTCCTCTCGAAGTAAATGAGCATATCCGTGTTGCTAGTCTGCCCCACGATCCATGCGTCTTGGTGTGGCACGGGCTCTCTAACCTTTGATCCGTGCGGATTGGTTGGGAGACGCTCGACTCCTTGTGCTGAGATCCACTCGTCTTGGACTAAAGACGCCCCAATGGTGTTGAAAGGAGACGCCCGGATCGTGTATCATCCGCTCGGATCCCTGGACAGTCAGCTACTTTTCTTTTCTTCCTCCAAAATCCGCAAGGATCATTTCGGGGATGCAAGGATCCTTTCATCATTGCCCAATTCACTTTATTATCTACTTAGGCCTCTAGTATTGGTCTTCTCTTTGATGCTTGGTCATTAGATGCGATCAATTTAGCTCCATTTTGCCATGCAAATGCAAGGTTAGCAATCCTTCCCTACCAAGGAGACAAAACCTCAAAGAATATGCAAGACGGGAAACTAACGATAGTAAATGACCCAAATAAGTGCTATAAAGAATAGGAACGAGGTTAATTAGGGGACTAAATGTGCTCAAATATGAGTCACATCAAGCATCCCCAAACCGAACCTTTGCTCGTCCTGAGTAAAGAGGTGACTACAACTAGGACCTTATTTAAACTAACCTACTAATATAGCCGATGTGAGACAATTAACGGGTCTCGCTCCACCCCTTCAACTCACAACAAGACAACCATGAGGTAGGATGCCTTCTTGCATGGCAAGGTGGGGCTTGCCAAAATGGCGATACATCCAATCATTAAGCACACAAAACAAGTAATGGATGCATCTACAAAAGAATAGCCACTTTCCTCATCTAAGTGGCGGAAATTGTCTACAAGGAAGCAATCTAAGGGTACACACTCCATCATAGATATGGTTTCTTCAAACTACTAAGCCCAGAAGGATACCAATAAATCACCTCCAAGTTGTGTCAAGCTAGGGTACCTTTGTCCTCAATTGTTAAATGCTTTCGTCGAGTAGAGACTCCCTATGGTGTTAGAAACAACTTGCATAGGATTGCGGAATTCCCCCTCTTGCCTAGATCAGAAGAAGGGTCGTTCCCTCTCTACCATGCACAAAAGTGGATTCGATGGAAAAGGGATCAATAGATTTTTGAGCTTCATGTGGGATTTTGCTTTTGTTGTTGTTTTTGCCCCCCCAATTTCTTGTGGCATTTGACATTTGAGAACACTTTCTTTTTGCCATTTCTTTTGATGTTTGGAATTTCAATACTTGACAACTTTCAACTTTTTGCATTTTCTTTTGAACATTTTCAAAGTCACCCTGTAACACCCCGTATTTTATTAAGTTGGATAAAATTCTTTTAATTGCTATTTTGAATTTAATTACATCATTTAACGATTTATATATATATGCTTAGATAATTAATTAATTTCATCATAATTCGATACGTTAATTTTAATAATCATTAATAAGTTTATTTAAAGTTAGTTCGAGTTTATTGAAGTTAGTTCGAGTTTATTTATTTAATAATTTCCGTTTCTTTACGAGTCCTTATGAAAGTTGTTTTAAGTGAACCCGAGATGGATTTTGGGAACAAAACCGAGTCAATTAGCTATTTTGGGCTTATTTCACTAAATTAGCAATTTTTATTAATATCCGTTAGTTTTGTAAAAATCGCTAATAATTCGATTCAAGGCGATATTGTATTATTTACGTTAACTAGCTTGTTTATTTTATGTTCACTCATTAAATTTATTTATTATTGATTCCGTTTTATTATTGAAACTTTTACTAAAACCGATTTTATTAACTCGAGACGGTTTTAAAAACGAGCGAAAATTACTTAACGACGAAGAAGCGTCACGTATAATAAATAGCTAGCTAGTCATTGCTCCCCTCATTTCTCACGCATCATCCCTTCTTCTCCCTTCATCTTTCTTCTTTTACGTTCTGTTTTAATTTTTTTATATTTTAAATTGATTAAATCACTCCGTTTGTCATCCGTTATCAATGATTTTCGTTCCATAGTCGCTATCATCGTTCACAATCCGTTGTAAGTAAAATTCATTTTCGTCATGTATTTTTACAAACGCAATTTATACTTTCACCTTTATTTATTATAAGACGGTTGTAGATGCTAAGATAGACGGTCTTGTATAAGATTTGTTAGTCATGAAGGACTAATTCGATCGGAAAAAGGTAACGATGACGGGTACTCGATATTACTTGTAAAATATGTTTATTTCGAATCTTTGTTAGTCCATTTTATAATTGAGACGGTGTATAATTATATATAGGGATCCTTATGGATGTTAATTAGTCAGTTGTATAGTTGAGACGGTGTATACTTATATGTGGAGATGATTGAGACGGTGTATACTGACCTGTAGGGATCATTTGGGATGCTAGTTAGTAAGTGGTATATTTAAGACGGTGTATGCTGACATGTATGGATTGTTTTGGGTGCTAGTTGTTGTCTTTTATAGTTGAGACGGTGTATCTTGACATATAGGGATTGTTTTAGGGCGGTTTGGGATGGATAAAATGGTGCCTTTAAACATTTTTTTGGGCGTAAGAGCGGCTGAGGTTGAGACGATTCACTGAACATGTTTGGGACTGAGTTGGGTCGTAAGGATGAGTGCTTGGGGCGGGTTTTGAGAACGCAAAGCTGGACACTTAGACCATGTTTTCATCACGGATTGTGGAATGGTTTCACGGCATTTTGGCGGCGAGTGGGTAGTCATCATGGGTGGTCTCTTGCATTCTAGTTATGAGCTAGTTATGAGCTGTGGTGGCGGGTTATGAGGCAAGAGCGGCCTGGCTTTCTTTATTGGCTGGTCGTGGCTGCAGTGGCCTAGTTGTGGCCTTGGTCAGTAGCCTAACGTGTGCTTTGGCCGTGGCCTAGGCAGGGGCCTAGCTAAGTCACGAGTTTGAGGCCATGTGTAGTTGGTGGTTAAGTAGAGTTTGAGGTTGTCATAATAACTTTTGGGCCGTGTCTATAAATTGTTTTGACGCTAGTTTGGTTTATTTAAAATATAATTAAATTAATTTCCGTCTCATATTTTATATAACGATAATTCGTTAATATCGTCCTTTCACATAATTATTTTAGGTGGCTCATATGTGGTTGAAGATGAAGAGTAATTTTGGGTTTTAGAAGCTTTCTCAAGGGTTATTTGCCTTTTTCTAGCTTAAGGTAACTATTCCGAGTTACTCGACGAATTAATGTCACATTAGTAGTTGATGTTGTGTTTGTTGTTTGATAAGTGTTTAGGTGACTGATAATGTTTTACTTTCGTTTTTCACATGATAGAAATTGGAAATAGCATGAGAATAATATTGTGATAAAATTTGTGATTTGGGCCAAAGTAGGCCAAGACTACGAGTGGGCAGTTTGACCAAACGAGTTTGGTCAAACTAGGTTTAAACCGGTCGACCTCGATTTGATTGATGACCCGTCGCGGGACTCGGGTCGAGGGTTTGTCTTTGAGGTGAGATTGGTTGTTATTGGATGTTTTACGTTGATGCCTTAATATTTGTGACTATCATTTCACATGTTGGTTGTTGGATGAATTGGTTGCCTTATACTTGAGTCTTCTTGTCTTATTTCCATTTTAGCTTGTTCTCATGAATTATGAGATTAACGGTTAATTGGAATTTGGATTATTATTGATATTGGAGATTTTGTTGGATTGTCGGTTTGAATATGCTCTTGCGTAGCCTTTCATATACTAGGGTGTGTATGATCATATGAGTGTGTAAGTTTGGACTCTTTGCCTCTCTTATGGTTAATTGGGTGTCCTACTTGTCTTGTGTGGTGTGGGCTAAAGTATTCAAGTGGGACCTAGATTGGTTTTATTTAGGTCCTAGGTGAGTATTTCGGCCTTCATCATAGATAGGCCATTATAGTCTTTGATGAGTATATGTTTGCGGCTTAATAGCCTTTGTGTTCCTGGCTTGGTGGGTTTATATCAAGGCAGGGCATGACCTTCTGCCTATTTTGTGAGGGAGAAGGTCGGCTTAAGTACTAGCCAACCCTTTGGTGGACTCCTTAGGGTACTCATGTGGTTTTATCATGAGTCTTGGGTGCGGTGGTTTTATCCTCATTTCTCTAGGTCTGCACGGTCTAGGATTAGGGTTGAGCCGTGTTTTGGCCATGTTTTAAATGTAACCTCCGAGCCAAAATACTAGCTTTCCTACCTCGTGGTATAGACTCGAGTTACAAAGTGACTATTGATTTGTACTAGTAACTTATGCTGTCTCTAGATATATTGTCCTTTCTTGTTTGATGATTCTATGAATCATAGAAGGTGAATCTGGCTGGCTATGGTTGATAGAGTTTGGATTTCTGGATGTTATGTGATTCACATGATAGTGTAGTATGAGTCGGTCTAGTATTCGCATGCTAGGACTATGTGTTGTTATATTGTTGTTCACATGATAAGCACGATTGTCTAGCATCTATATGCTAAGGCTATGTGTTATTCATATTCATATTCTTATGTTTACATGTTATATTAATTATGACATTTCGTGGTCGTTTGGAGAACTCGGAGTTACTCCCCACTTTGACTGCGGGCTTTCGTATTTGTATAAAATGCGATTGACGGAGTAGGTGATGCATATATGGGGTACATGGACGAGCTAGCGAGCAAAGTAACCTTGGGACCTAGATTGGTTTTATTTTATTGGGACCCTTAAACACTTTTTATGTCACATACATTTTAGGGACATATGTCTTCCTTTCTCATATTTGGGTTGTATAACTTTGTTTCGCGACTTTAGCGATGTTTCATTCATGAGATTTATTTTGGACCTTGCATGTTTGACACCTTCCCATTTGGATATCTTTATAACGAGTTCGGGTTTTAAAAATTACAGGTTTTTACCCAAATGAACCTATTAGAAACATATCCATGCGGTTTATGCTAGAATTACGTGTTTACTTTTCCGAATAAATGAGGTGTCACAACCCCAATTAGTAACGAGGGTGCCTTATATTTGAAGCATAGGAGTTTTTATTTTTGTGCTCCTCTTTTCTTTTGATGCAAATTGCAAACTTTTTCATTTTCTTCATTGCTTGAACTCAAATTTTGAACAATTTTTGTGCCTATTCCCTTTTGTTGACAAAATGTGGTAGAATGTGGAAGATGGTTGCATGGCTTCAAGGGTCACCTTGGAATAAACGGTAGCCAAGGAGTTATCACATCACAAGGTACTCTTGACTAGGCTTTAATCCATGGGTCAAAGGATACTAGCATGACACATCGTAGGGTGTTTTACAAGCATTCTAATGAGCAAAGTATCAAGAAGAAAAAGTATTTACAAGGGCCTTATATACACTTGTCAAGTTTCCCAAATAGATGCTTTCACAAAATTTTTCTAAATGCAACTACATGCCATGGTGCAACTATCATATATACAACCAAATGCAAATGCTTCTACCAACTATTATGCCAAATAATCTAAATGCAACTCCTATAATCACATTGTTTCATACCGCATCAACCAAAATAAAGCCACATAGTCATTAACATAAAGAGGAAAAAGGAGATTGGAAAGATCATATCATGCGGTCTTCATGATCCTCATGGTTCGGATGTGGCGTAGTCGATCAATGTGAAAAAGGATAGACAAACAAACAAACAAATATATACAATATATACAATACTACACCATAAAGGAATGAACATGTTTTTGATTTTTATGGAACAAAAGAACATATTTTTGTATTTTTCAAAATTTCAATTTTTATCATTTTTTGATTTAAAGGTCAAGTTATAATTCCCCATCCCCACACTAGTATGGGCATTGTCCTCAATGGCCAATACGATGGGAAATTATGCGAGCTATATGAGAATGCATGAATTCTACACTAAATGCAAACTATATGACATATATAAACAAGTGAATGCATTCTAAACTATACTATATGATGCATGAATTTTTTTTTTTTTTTTTTTTTTTTGGTCGGAGAGCATAATTTGAATTAACTCCCATTTCTTGTGCTTAAACTTCCCCAAACCAAATATGACACTATTGCTAGTGTAAAAATTGGGGGAGTTCATGCACAAGTATGCTATGCATGAAACTAAATTGTCATTTTGGATTTTACAAGGTGGGAACAATATAAGACACCTCAATGAGACCGAGGTGGGAGTCCTCTAGGTGTTGCTAGGACTCAAAACCAATGATCAAGATTAAAATAATTGAAAATAAGAGAAATGAACAAAGCTAAAGGAGGTGTAGGAGACTCACAATGGATATGTGGCATCCTCCAACCAGCTTGCTAATCCTCAATTTTCACTCATGACGACATCTCATCACTTCCATTGTTATCATCAACATCCTCACTATCATTATCGTCATCTACCTCCATGGACCCGGAGGTTTCACCATCATCTTCATCATTTGAGCTTTCCATTTCTTCTTCCTCATCTTCCTCTTCCCCACTCTCAACAACAATCTCCTTCCCTTTGGTAACCTCACCACCCATGCTAGCATCTCTAGGAGCATTAGGAAAGAACACTTCCCTATCCGCCCAACTAGGCAAAGGACCTGATGGATCAAGAGTCCTTTCCTAGCTAAGTGTAGGAGGGCGGATATTTGCCCCGATAAGCATCGACCTGGTCCTCATAAGCTTCCCTATGCATATTGATGCGTGTCCTAAATATGATGTTTTACACCCCATTTTACACGCATTTCAAAGCTCAATTATGTAGTTTTATGCTACTATTTACCCCATTTCGTCTACTTTCGTATTTTATTGTAATATTGCGGTTTATGTGGAAATGGGTAGAAATTGAGCTAAATCCGTCCCAGTACCTTGCACTACATTTGACGTAAAGTATTTACTCGAGAGCAGGCTGGCGCATTTCGAGGCCCGAAAGACAAATCCACGAGAAGTTAAAAGCGGATTATCAGCTACATCGGTCGATCAACCGCTTCCCTTAAATCGATTGACCAATGCCACGACAACCAGAAGCTCTTGTTTAAAGCTTACCGATCGATCAGTTGCCTATCCTAATCGATCAACCACACCGCTAATTACGAGAATTAAAAGATCGAGATTAAGGAAGCCCATTGTGTTTTAGGTTTTAGAATAAAGTTGTGTACGTTTACCTATATAACGTAACTCATTCCTGATGCTACGGTATCAAGCTTTAATCTAGTTTTATTATCGAGAAATTCTTTAGGGTTCATAGTTTGAATATTATTTCGTACTCAATCTGAAGTTACTTTTTGCATTCGGTTTTTGGATTATCTTTACAATTCCTCTTCACGGTACTATCTGCTCTTATTTGGTTTGTTTGCTTTCATTCGTGGTATAGAATTGCTAGGATTAGATCTCCCGAAACCGATTTATCGTTTATGTTATTTGATTGTTTGTTTAATTCAAGCATGAATTGATGGTTTATTTCGTTAATTTAGTTGTTGTTTTCATCAATATCATGAGTAGCTAAATTATTAAGTGTGTTAGGATGTAGGGAACCTATAGTTAGGCGGCATTAGAATTAATTTGGCTTTGAAATCGCGTGTTGGCTTAACGCCAAAACCAAAAAAAAAAAAAAAAGTCTGCCGTGAGAAATGGTGATGATGCACGGTTTTTAAGACAAAAACAAGATCGTTTCAAATCGATTTATGAAAAATCACAATGAAAATTTACGTGGCCTCGCTCAGATACCACTTGTGGGGTAATATCCGTATAAGACCCTCTAAATTTAGGATTATAACGTAAATTTAGCATGTGAAATATTGTCATAAACGAAAAACAACAAAGAAACAATAAGGATTAAGAATCGACCTCGGGTCCTTTGTAGTGCGGCGTAAAACGAGAAATCAACAGAGATTCCCTCTAATTGTTGCACCCAAGACCGTACGAGACTATGCCTTGTGCTAGAAATGCTTTCTAATTGACTTGCAATATTGAGAAAGCTCTTGTGAGGTTTTACGATGTGAGATCTAGGAATGTCGAGAGAAAGTTTACTTTGAAACCTAATTGTTTTTCACTAATGATGATTAGGTTAAGCAAGAGGAGAAGCTCTCCTTTTGTTCTCCTAATCTCAGCCAAACCGAGAGGGGCCTTGGGAAGTGGGCTTCCACTTCCTTTTGGAATTAGCTCATGGTCCGGTTTGTAAATCGCTAAAATGTATATGACGCGGTTTAGTTATAAATCGTCATCGGTTATCGGTTATTAAAGCATCAACTAATAATACGGATTAGTTGAAACATTAATACATGTCCGACAAAGACGATATTGTATAATTATATTCAATATACATTTAATTAAATATAAAACGCTTATATTCAATTTACGAATTAACAGCTTAATTCGCCTTAGCCATTATTATTTAATCCGTATTAAATAAAATATCTCAACATCACATTTTGACTAATTACTAGTCAAATAACTCGGACTAACTGGTTAGTCAAAATTGGCATCTACATGACTGTATTTTCATACTGTCACATCTCTCAAACGTATCCTATAGGTGTGACTTTTAGGGACAGTTGATCACGCCATCGTATGACAATAACGTCAAACTTATCTAGCAAGCCAACCGTTATTGATAAACGTGGATCAACTGATAATAATACCAAAAGTATGCCCTTTGATCCTTTTAGAGATTTATAAGTCCTTGCACTAACTGTTAAGGACACCAACCCCAACAAACCCTACCAAGACGCTGGATTTTTGTGATTTGGTCCTCGTTGATTTTCATGGCTTTCAGCATGTCAAGCATGATCGGGTTTTCCAGTGCCTCCGTCTACCAGATCCTTCTTCTTGTGGCGGTTCCAATCTGCATAGAAATTACCGGCCATCATGATGAACATCGGGGATACCTACCAGTCTGATCGTTGAAAGTGATTGTTGATATGATGCAGTTTGCGGGTGAGGCAGTCCTTGGCGTCCCAATATCTTTTTCTTTGTTGAACTGGTCATGCAAGATTTCTGATCCACTAGATATGAATTTTACTTCGTATATTGGAGGTGGTGGAGGAGGCTGCGATCCTTGTGCTCACGACCCTCTGCCCTGGTTCGCATTCCTGCCTTTCGTCTTGATCAGGTCTTTTAAGTATCCGGATTTCAGCAGATAAGCCACTTCTTTCCTCAGGGTGAAACAGTCATCCATCGTGTGTCCAATGTCCATGTGGAATTCGCACCATTTGGAATTGTCCCTTCTAGGGTTGGGATTTTCCGACTCCTTGGGCCATCTGACTACTGATCCCATGTTGTCAAGTCTGCGGATTAATCTGTAATATCAACACCGTTATGTTCGGAAAAGGTGAAAAAACATTAGCCTTACCTTGATACTCATGAGCCCGGGTTAACTTTTGATTGATCGCTGGAATATGGAGTAGGCCTATAGTTGTTTCCTTTGTTGCTCTTCCTATTGCTCCTTTCATAATCCTTTGGTCCACAGGGTGATCCAAGTTTGTAGCTTTTATCTTCTTCTAGCATGATAAAGGCAAGAGTCTTGGCGTGGACATCTTGAAGGTATGGCGGGGATACTTAGTGAGCTTGTTGTATAAGTCACTGCGTGTGGTAGCAACCCCCTGCTGAATGCCTCCACTTGTTCCAACGTCACATACGGGAATGGATACTTTCTCTTTGTTGAATCTTGCACGAAATGTCCTGAGAGTTTGATGTGACCATAATTAAAGCATATTTAGTCCCCGAATTAGCCTTGTTCCCATGCTTTTTGGTGCATATTTGGGTCATTTATTGTCTTTAGTTCTTTGTTTTGCATATTCTTTGAGGTTTTGTGTCCTTGGTAGGAAAGGAGTGCAAACCTTGCATTTTCATGGCAAAATGAGGCTAAATTGATTCAATTCAATGACCAAGCATCAAGGAGAGACAAGATTAGAAGGCCTTTGTACATACTATAGTAGATGGGCAATGATGAGAAAAGATCCTTGCATCCCCGGGGAAATCCTCAAGGATTTTATGAAGAAAAAGGAAGAAAAGAAGAAGGAATGAAATCGTTTGACAATCCGTGCGGATTGCCCCCGAAGACGCCCGTCCACCACACACAATCCGAGCGTCTTCCTCCACCGGACGCTCGGGCAAAACCTCCACAAGACGCCGTCTTCCCGTTCGGACGCCCGTCCGGGAAGCTCCCAAATCCGCCCGTCCCGTGCCAAAAACACACGGATTCCCAGGGCAGTTTCGTCTTCTACAAGCTTCAAGGAAGGATGCACATCTTTTTCTAAGACCGTGCGAAAAGAGACCGGAGTCTCCTAGAGACTGGCGATTCTCAAGGACTTAATCGTCATTTAAGCCCTTAGTAAACCCTAATTTATGTACCTCATCCCCACTATAAATACCTCATTAGTCTAATTAGAAAAGCATGTCCTTCTTAGCAATCTTTAGTGTAGTTAATATCAATCAAATCTCTCTTTAATCTTGAAATCAACATTTTAATCAAGTTTTAATACAAGTTTTATTTCCTTAATCTCTCTTTGTTCATCCTTTATTTTGGGTAATTGAAGATTATTTGGGTTATTATTGGAAGATTGAGAACCTTCCAATCAAGCATCAAGTACTTCTTTTATTCTTTGCTTTATTATTGGAATCGTTAGTAGGTATAATTCTCTTAATCCCTTTTTAATTATTATTAATCATCTTCATTTATTCATCATGTTTTACTTTGTTGGTATGATTGACAACCTTACTAGCATGTTCAACATGATAATGAGTGAGTAGTTTCCTTAGCTAGGGTTAATGGGTAATTAGGGGAAACCAACATGGGAATGATTCATGCTTAAATTAATATGCTTTCATAGTTTATTTGCTTGCTTGTTGTGATCTCAACTTATGTACATGTTATGTTTGATGAAATGCGAGCCTATGAATCCTTGCATTTTTACCCATCACCTATCTTTTCAATGAGACTTGTAAGACATAAACCAACTCGAGTCTCATTAGACCATTCATATTGTTGAGTAGGGAAGATTAAGTCGACTTGTAGGTGTTGTAAAATCTAATCGATTCGGGACCCAAACTTTCCTAGGGATTGTAAGATATAAACCAACTCGATCCATCCTGACATAATTGCTTGCTTATAATTTGAGAATATGTTTGTATGATCAATTCCATGAATCCCCTATGACCCCATGACACCTAGTGCCTTTTATCAATTGTTTACATCCCTTTTAATTCATCTTGCTTGTTTACTTTCATTGCTATTTAGTTTAGTGATCTTCTACTTCAAACCCCAATTGTGACACCCTTAGACACCACTAGTTGCAATAGAAATCTCATCTCAATTCCGTCCTTGGGATCCGACCTTTACTTGCCTCTTTACTAATTGTAGAGTTGTTTGTGATTATAAATTGTGTTTTGGTCTAGGTGCTTCCTAACGACAATATCAAAACTAAAACCTCACGAGGGATCACGACCAAAATGGCGCTCGTTGCCGGGGACGGTGTTAACTTGATTTAGATTTTCTTAAATTGTTATTAGTTGTGTCTTTCTTTGCCTTGGGGAAATAAAACTCCTCAAGGTTTGTTCTAATTATTTTCAATTTGTTTGATATTTTGCATGTCTAGAAGATCACAAGGTAACTTGTTACCCTTTGATCACGAAATTGAAAGGACTTTGACAACCAATATAAGACTTGCTAGGAGAACTTTGAGAGGTATTGGTGAGGTTGTTGATATTCAACCAAATACTATTGAGTTCATCAACCCTTTTGCAAGAGAAGGTGAGGAGAACCCAACACAAAATTCCACACAAAATCAACCCACAATGCCTAAGTTTTCATCACATTAAACCCACCGAGGAGAACCTACCCAATGGTACTCCCACACCACAACACTTAACCGGAAATTTTATTGCCAAATCCGCATTTATCCAATTAGTCAAAGAAGCAATTTGGGGGATGCCTAGTGAAGACCCTCACTCTCACATGGAGACTTTTTGCGACTATTGTGATGCTATTTCTCAAACCGATGTAACTCAAGACCAAATTCGATGGGTCTTATTTCCTTTTTATCTAATTGGCACCGCTGAAACAATGGTTGAACGGCCTTGATAAGGCTACTCTCGAATTGATTCTTGAAGAAATTGGCTCTAGCTTTCTACAAAAAGTTCTATCCACCGAAAAAGACTAACATGCTAAGAGCTCAAATTACGGGCTTTAAGCAAAGAGATGAAGAATCTTTGTATGAAGCTTGGGAGCGATTCAAAGGAATTTGCCGCTCATGTCCTCACCATGGACATAGCGAGTGGTTCTTGGTACAACAATTTTGGAACGGTCTTTATGAAGACTCAAGAAACATTCTCAACATGGGATCAAATGGAATGTTCACCAAGTTGATGACAATCAAACTTGGAACAAAATTGAGGAAATGGCGGTCCATAACTCACAATATAGTAGACCTCGCAAGGCTACTAGAGGAGGAAAAGCATGAAGTGGACTCCATTACTCAATTGGGTGCTCAACTTAGTGCTCACATTGATACCATCAATTTAAAGTTTGAAAAAGCTATGGCTAGACTTGAAGAAGCCTCAAAATCACCAAAACATCATGTTAATGCCATGACGGCATCTTCATCAATCCCAAGGGGGATATATGAGAATTGTGGAACTTTGGGACATGACCAAAGTGAATGTAAGGGAACAAATGAACAAGTGAATGCTTTCCAAGCATACAAGAGTGGTACTTTATTCAAACTATTACAATGAAAATACCCAAATTACATCCAAATCTCTCATACAAAAGCCAAAATGTTCAAAACCCTCAACAAACATACACCCCACCTCCCATGAGAAACCAAAATGAAAGACCCTTTACAACCAAAACCAAGGTTACTAAAATCAAACTCATACAATCAACAAAATGACCAAGGTTTTGATGTTCAAAAAGCTGTCCTCCAAATGCAAAAGAATCAATAAGAGTTTTTCACTCAAATGCAAAAGGATAGTCAAATAAAAGGAAATAACCATCAACAACATCCTAGCTCACACCAAATGTTGAAACCCAATTGACTAACTAGCATCTTCAAGTTCTCAAAGACAAAAGGGGCAATTAAATTGAAGTCTCTGACTTTCATAATTAATCAATCACGTGCCTACCATGCAAAAATACATGAAAGACATCCTCAAAGAAGAAGTCGATCCGGGCTTGATACTATCGCCTTCACTAAGGTGAGTAGTCTAATCATTCAAGGGAGTTCACCTCCAAAACTTCAAAGATCTCGGAAGCTTCTCAATCTGTAGCCCATTGGCTCACCATACTCAAACAGTTTTAAAGCTGATCTAGCCAGAGTGTTGGTGCCGCATTTGGTGAGTAAAAGGTTAGGGTCAGGTGAGCTAAAATGCACCAAATATCACACTAAATGGGTCAGATCGACAAGACACCATTAGGGATATGGGAAGATGTTCCCTATAAGAGTTGGGAAGTTTTTTCATCCTCGGTGGACTTTGTCATTGTTGACATGGAAGAAGACTCCAACATTCCAATCATTCTAGGAAGACCTTTCTTACACACCGCTGGTGCGGTGATTGATGTGAAGCATGCAGAGCTCACTCTAGAAGTGGGAGATGAGAGCATAACTTTCAATCTTTGACAAGACCAAAGAGAGCTCCTCGCGTTTTGAACCATGTTTATAGTTGATCATTATAGCCGTAAGGATGATAGGAAGAAGTCGGAATTCCAATGGAAGAAGAAAATTGAAGATGCTCCATTCAAAGAGCAAGCGAATTGTAAAAAGAGAGCTTGAAAAGCTCACCAAAGTCAAGCAATAAAGAGGATGGCCTCATTGGCCAAGATAAGAAAGTGGGAGAGTTATTCTCTATCGGCCCAAGAGATCTTTAGTGATCAAGTAGATGAAGTTTGTGGTCTTTAGGACGATGAGTTTGAAGGGATTTTCAATCCCTATATTGGTAATGCTATCGATAAAGACCGTATGAAGGACAGCAAGGGCAAAGGTCTATTGAAGATCTTATCTGATAATGAACAAGCTTTTGAACTTCTTTCAAGGTGTTGAGCAATATCAACAACACCTGGACATGCCCCATGACATCTTCACTAAGGATGAGAGTTTGGTGGAGTCCTTAAACCACCATTTGAAATATTTCTAACTCCCTAACTTGCATTTTAATTCTTACATTGCATTTTTGTCATTTTTAGATTTTAAGTGCTTTGATCAAGATAATTATCATTTTTGAGAGAAGTGAGGGAGGGACTAATGATTTAATCGATGTGTAGCTTAGCTTAGTGTGGGATAGCAATTGCCTAGGCTATTCATGCCTTTAGTAGTGCCTTGCCAATGAAGAACACGGATTTGAAGAATGAAAAATGACAAGGGATATGCAAATCGCACGGAGGGAATCAATCTCAGAAACAGGGAAGAACTGGAGACTATGGAATCCTGTTTTTGAAAATCCGAGCGTTTTGCGTACCGCCCGTCCACTTTAAATCGAAATTTGAAATTTTGGGATTGTCAAGAATCTGAGCCCCGGTAGAGAAGACGCCGTTTCGTAAATCCGCCTGGCTTTGCAGTAGGAAAACGCCTGCTTCTTTTGCCAAACAAGAAGGTTTTGTCTCGTAATCCGCCTGCCTTCAAAGTAATCCGCTGCCTCAAATCATGTAATCCGAGCGCCTTTGCCAAAGATTACCTGAGGCGCAGAACTTCAACCTAAATTAGTGTAATTCGAGCGCCCCGAAGGAAAGACGCCCATCTTCCTCTCCCCGCAGCTTTCTAAAATTTTCTGGTGTTTTTAAATACGCTTCCACATTCATTCCTTTCATTATCATTCATTCAAAACACTCCCATAAACCCCAAAACTCAAACCCCATCCTCTCTATCGCCAAAACAAGATTTCAACCAAATCAAAAAATCAAATCCAAACTTCCTTTAACAACAATTAATCACTCCTCTTCCAACAAAAATCAAACCAAGCACTAAAATCTTCAACCTTGAGTCAGCATTTTTTGAAATTATAAAGGCAAAGCCTTTCATCTTAAAATCGATTTGGGTATACTTGGAAATTGAAGATTTTCTACTCTTTTCTGGTATTTATCAATGGCAAGAACAAAAGGATCAACAAAGGCACCTAAGGCAAGGCACTCAACAAGACAACAATGCCTTCAAGCAAAGAAAGCCTCATTGGCTATGGTAGCTGTTCAAATCCTGTTTTCAACAACAACAAAATCCTCCCTTGGAAGCAACAATATCAACAACTCCGGAAATTGCTCAATTATCAAACTATCCGGAGGTAACTTTCATTTCTAACTCCCATAGGGATACATTTGCCAAGTATGCTAGAAAATCCTTTCTACCCACCAAATTCATATGTGAAGATGCTTGAACAAATTGGGTGTCCTTGAGCAAACAAAAGCCTTCTTTGAAGCCATGGGTTGGGAAAATTGTTTGCTACAAGAGAATTGACATACTCTTCCTTACCTTTGAATTCTTGAGTTCCTTGAAAGTTACTAAGGTAGAGACTAGAGAAAACATCGAGTGCTCCGCCTTGCCAATGTGAGTAGGCATCACCTTGATGATTTGGGTAAAGCATTAGGTCTTAGTGATTCACCTAGTTATTACAAGAAGCCCGAAAATTATGACCCCGCTCCTTCTTGGGAGGCGATCCGGGAGGAAATTTGAGAACTATCATGCTAGTCGCGCTCTATTAGTCCACCATCTGGGCATTAGAGTGTGGCACAAGGTCATCGGGAATACTATCATTGCAACAAAAGACACTAACCACTTTACCAAGCTCGATTGTGTTCTACTTGAGTCCGCCTTAAATATTGGAAGGGAATTCACCAAGCCTTACAATTTCCAAGTCTTTGGTGAAAGATGGCTAAATGTTGATTGTGGAAAGCAAGGCACCGCCTTTATTGTAAATGAGGTCTAGTCACTTTTGGATAAGTACTTTGATCCTAATTTCAACAAGGATAGCAAGTATGTGGCTTAAAAAGGGGTCATCTTTGACATGGATGCTATGATTAATAAGTACAAGTGGGTTACCCATAATCCTCTTGACACCAAAATATGGGTGGCTCACCAATGATGCTAGATTTTACTTGCCTTCCAAGATATGCCGCTTGAGTGTCCATCGGACTCAACTACCTTCTTCCTCTCAAAGGAAGTCAATACATCATCCATCAACAAAGGGGTGAAATTGAAATGCTCTCCTTCTCTATTGTCACACTACCTATCTATTCAAGTATCAAGAGTTCAAACCCGAAGGTGTTAAAGCGAGCAATTACTACATGACTCTACTTATGCAAGAGATGCACAAACAAACTTATAAGGATCGGGAAGATGCGTACTTAGCCCAATATCCACCCCTCCTTCATTTAGATAGGCAAGGACTACTTGATCCTTCATGTCCTTTGCCTAGTAGGGCGGATAGGGAAGTCTTCTTTCCAAGTGCATCTAGGGGTGAGACACCGGGTGACGATGAGGTTGTCGGTGATGAGGTTGTTGATGAAAGCATTGATGAAGAAGAGGCTAATGAAGAAGAAGAGGATGATGAAGGAAGTGAGCAAGGAAGTGAAGAGGGAAGTGGAGATGAGTCC